>NC_134894.1:62115030-62120030 GCF_041734735.1 Babylonia areolata | reverse complement strand
GACATCATGATGAGTATCATAGACATAACATACTAAAGACATAACGATGAGTATCATAGACGTAGCATACTACAGACATCATGAGGAGTATCATAGACGTAAGACAGGTATACTATAAACATAACACTGAGATGTAATGGTGCGTATTTGGATCAGTCCGCAAGATTTGACGCCTCAAAAACAACAACAACTGAATACAACAGCTGTTGCTGCTAGTGCTGCCAGTAGTGTTTGCCTTCAGATTTCGAGTATATTTGTCAATGCCGGAGCAGTGTATCTACAACCCCAGTCAGCAAATCTACTACTACTACTACTAGTACTACTGACGATGCTGCCAGTTATGTTTGCAGACATTGAATATTTCGAGTCATCGAGTATGGTATCTACAGCCTCAATCAGCAGATATACTACTACTACAACTACTACTAATGTGTGTGTGTGTGTGTGTGTGTGTGTGTTGGAGCTCATGTACGTTTATATGTATTTGACTGTGCTTTCATATCTGTGAAACTGCATGTTTGGTGCATATCTGTTATGCATGTGTGGGTGTATGTATGAATGTGTGTCTTCATGTTTTACATTTATTTGCTTATTTATCATCGTTATTGTCTTATTTATTTATTTATTATTATTATTATTATTATTACTATTACTATTACTACTACTACTACCATTTTTTTAATATTATAATTATTATTTATTTATTTATTTATTTATGTAAGCTTATCTATTATTTATTCACCCTTTTTTTCTTTTTTTTTTCCAAGGCCTGACTAAGCGCGTTGGGTTACGCTGCTGGTCAGGCATCTGCTTGGCAGATGTGGTGTAGCGTATGTGGATTTGTCCGAACGCGGTGACGCCTCCTTGAGCTACTGAAAACAACTACTACTGATGCTGCCAGTTCTGTTTGTCTGCAGACCTCGACAGACCCCAGTTAGCAGATATACTACTGCTTACTGCTGCTGCTGCTACTGCTGCTACTGCTGCTGCTACTGCTGCTACTGCTGCTGCTACTATTACTACTCCCACTACAACACCGTGCCCACCTGTCTGGATGGCGTCAGGACGCCTGGAGACCCAGTGAGGCAGCATGAGCCCCATGAGCAGAGAGATGCCGATGATGGCCACATTGCGGGTGGCCCTGAGGTCCACCTGCTGCAGGTTGGACAGCACGATGCCGATGAAGATGCCCACGGTGATGATCTGAGTGCCTCCCAGCACCGAGTAGGGCACTGTGGCCAGCACCGCACCCACCTGTAGGGTTGTATTGTACTGTACTGTACTGTACTGTACTGTACTGTACTGCATTGTATTGTATTGTATTGTTTTGTACTGTAAGGAGGAAGGCGGGCAGAATGGTTAAGACGCTCAGCTGCCAAAATAGAGAGTCCGTGAGGGTGTGGGTTCGAATCCCGCTCTCGCCCTTTCTCCCAAGTTTGACTAGAAAATCAAACTGAGCGTCTAGTCTTTCGGATGAGACGATAAACCGACAGAAATCCACTCTGATAGGTACTTATATATATCTTTATATATCTATATATCTATATCTATATATATTTTTTTTTTAATGCACTAAAAGCCTGACTAAGCGGGGAGTCATTTACAACTTCGTAATTTTGTGAAGGACCGTGACTCTCAAACTAGGAGGCAAGAATGCACTGGCTCTTTGTGCTGCAGCCTGCGGGCTGGTTGGCCTTTTGGGAACCCTCCCAACGCCGACTGTCCTGAAGCCCTCTTGGCCGAAAGAGTGGGGATGTAACTTTAGCAAGACACTCTCCACTGTCATCAGATTCAAGCTCAAACAGTTGGGATGGCAGATGGCAGCCGTCTCCTTTACTGTTGTGATGGTCATAGTCGTCACGACTGACTATCATACAAGTATAATATTGTATTGTGTCGTGTCTTGTGTCTTGTCTTGTCATGTATTGCAGTCTTGCCTCCCCTGACGTGATATTCATGCATTACTTCGCATTGTCCTGTCCTGCCCTGTTCTGTCCTGTCCTCATCTCTCTCTCTCTCTCTGTACCCTTGCCTGAAGAAGCTGTTTGACAGCGAACATTTGCTGCTTTTAAGAATACAAGTTTTAAGACATGAAAGGTCTACTTTATATATATATATATATATATAACAATAGAAAAAAAGGAAAACAACAGAACAGTTTCTCACATGCCCGACCGGTTTCGACCACTGGTCTTCATCAAGGGCGTTTACTGGTATGTCAAAATGCAACACACACACCAACAAAGAAAACAAAAAGGTTAACAAAGCTCATGAAAAAAACTCATGTAAAAACTGCATCCAGGGCATGCAGCATGAAAAGAACAGTGTGAAGTGTTGCTTGGGGAATAGGAAGAGAGGCTGGTGAGTAAAGTAGTCAGAGAGGACGAGAGAGAGGTCGAGAAAAAATAGATGGGCAGATAATAGGAGGGGGAAAAAGAAAGAGAGACAGAGAGGGAGGGGGTCAGGGAGGGAGAAGGGACTGTGAGAGAGGAGGAGAGAGAGGGAAAGACAGAGAGAGACAGACAGCGAGAGAGGGGGGGGGGGAAGAAATAAGGAGAGAGGGGAGGGACAGACGGACAGATGGCTGACAATGAGAGAGAGAGAGAGGGAGGGAGGGAGAGAGAGAGAGAGAGGATGAAGAGACAAAGAGAGAGGGGGGAGAGAGAGGGGGGAGAAAGAGGGAGAGGGAGAGACAGACGGACAGGCGGAGAGAGAGAGAGAGAGAGAGAGAGAGAGAGAGAGAGAGAGTCCTCTATCGTCCTCACCACCCCACAAACGCAACCACACCTTATGGCTATTAGTCCCGAATGTTCAGCCCGTAAGGTGCGACTGTTTTCAGTCTGTCCATCCACTTTTTTTCCCTGGTTTGTCTGACTGTGTGTGAATTTCCGTGAATATGTTCTATGATGATACATTTCATGTTAGTGATTGTGTGGTTGGATTGGTTGAAGTGGCGTGTGACTAGGGTGCCTGTGTTCTGTTTGATGTGATTGCGGTGTAAGTAGAATCTTGTCTTGAGAGTGTTCTTTGTTTCTCCTATATATTGTGCTTGCTTGCATTTATCACAGAACAGTAGGTAAATGATGTTGCTGCTGTCGCACGTTACGTGTCGTTGGATTTTGAATGTTTCGTGTGTAGTGTCACTAGTGAATGTGTCTGTTTCCTGCATGTGATCTTTGCAAATGACGCACCTTTTGTGGCACTTATAGCATCCTGGGGCATCTTGGTCAGGAGTGGGCAATCTGGTAGGCATCAGCAGGCTCCTACAGTTGCGCTCCCCCACCACAGGAGCAGTAGGAGATGCCTGGCGCATGCGAGCACTTGTGTGGAGAACTAAAACCTGCAGTTCAGCCAGCCACTGACGCAGGGGTGGGTTAAGGGGGTGGTGGGGTGGGAGACGACAAAAGGAGTTCTGTCCAAACTGTTTTTTGTCTTGTAGCGCAGTGCCTCCCGTCTGGGGATCAGTCTGGCCTTTTCCTTTGCTTCCTTCACTTGTCGGGGATGATGTCCACGTCTTGTGAACCATGCCTCCATGGTCCTGGCTCTCTCCCGGAAGCAGTCATCGTCAGAGCACAGGCGTCGTAGGCGTAGAAATTCTCCCTGTGGTAAGTTGCGGATAACGTGCCTGGGGTGGCAGGATGTGGCGGGCAGATATGCATGGGCATCTGTTGGTTTGGAGAAGAAGTCTGTGCTCAGGAAACCCCCCTGGAGCTTGATGAGAATGTCCAAGAAGGGGATGCTGGTGTCTGAGGTGGAGGCGGTGAATTTGATGGTGGGGTGGACTGTGTTGATGAATTGGAGGAACTGTTGAAGTTTTTCTTCACTGTCTGTCCACAGGAGGAAAATGTCGTCGATAAATCTTTTCCAGTACTGAGAGGGGAACTTGACTGGGCTGTCCTGGAGGATCCTCTCCTCGAGTCTCCCCATGAAAAGATATATATATATATATATATATATATATATATATATATATATATATATATATGTGTGTGTGTGTGTGTGTGTGTGTGTGTGTGTGTGTGTGATGGAGGAGGAGGAGGAGGAGGATGGCGATGCTGCTATGGAGTCCATTTTAGGTTTGGGATAACTTGACAAAGCTGTACCCTTCGCTTCCTTTCATATCAACATCCAGGACTTCACCAGGCCCGAGAAATACAGACACCTGCAGTGTTGGTCGAGGAATTTGACAAAGACGTGTTTGTGGAGTGGGTGACCCTCAACTCTGTGGTCCCAGTCTTCCAGTCTAAGCCCTTAGCATCATCAGCTCTGGGTAGGAGCCAGCCGCGGACCGAAAACCCCAAACTTGTGCTGGGAATCGAACCCACGACCTTCCAACAGTCAGTCTGCGACGCTAACCACTTCGCCATTTTTATCTATCTATCTATCTATGCGATGTAAAGAAGAACTTACCTTTCCGAAGATGGCAAGTATCACATACATCAGTCCAACAACTTGGAAGACTCGACGACTTGCCACCTGTTGACACACACACACACACACACACACACACACACACACACACACACACACACAGACAGAGACAGAGAGAGAGAGAGAGAATATTAGACTGTAAAGTAACATGGCTCACTGTTACAAACTTAGTGAAATTCATACACATACCTTGATCAAACCTATAGTTCCGAAAAAAATATACCTATATCATAATTTCGTCTTCTTCTTCGTTCGTAGGCTGCAACCCCCATCGTGCCCTACCTTTCATGCTAGACTTACGGCCGCTCCCTCTCTCTACCTTTCATGTTAGACTTACGGCCGTTCCCTCTCTCTACCTTTCATGTTAGACTTACGGCCGCTCCCTCTCTCTACCTTTCATGTTAGACTTACGGCCACTCCCTCTCTCTACCTTTCATGTTAGACTTACGGCCGCTCCCTCTCTCTACCTTTCATGCTAGACTTACGGCCGCTCCCTCTCTCTACCTTTCATGTTAGACTTACGGCCGCTCCCTCTCTCTACCTTTCATGTTAGACTTACGGCCGCTCCC
>NC_134894.1:62092530-62097530 GCF_041734735.1 Babylonia areolata | reverse complement strand
AGAGGACATACTCCTTTCATAATAAGCACAAACCTGCATCATCAAGGACATAATTCTTTAATGACAGAATCTTTCCTCATTGCAAAACATAATCCTTCCTTGATGAGGAACCAAGTCCTTTGATGAGAGCACAATCTCTCCTTGCTAAAGTCACAATCCCTTCTTAATGAGAACCCAAGTCTTCCTTGATGTGAAGACAATACAGTCCTTCCCTAATAACATAATGATGATTCATTTCCTCCTTAACGAGGACAGGTGCATTCCCTACTGACACAAGCGTCCCTTAAGGTAGACACAGCCCTTCCTTCACCAGGATGTAGTCCCTCAGTCCAGGTGGGACAGGTAGGGCCTGCACCTTGAGCGACAGCAGGTGGTCACAGCTGTTCCGGATGACCTTGCGGCACAACTGGCGGAGTGTAGGCACGTGCTGCATGGCGTCTTGCAGCCAGGCCAGGGGGGCGTCCCGGGGGACGGGTCTCGGCGGCAGGTACCTGGAGTAGAGCACGTCCCGACAGGAGTAGTCCATGTGGCCCAGCTCGGCCAGCATGCAGCACGTGTCCAGGTGGCCCCGCTCCGCGGCCAGCTCAAAGGCCGACTTGCACACCACGAAGGGGATCCGCTTCAGCGGGACGTCCAGCCTGCAGTTGAACTCCACCATCAGCGGCAGGAGGGACGTCTTGTTGACCACAACCGCCTCGAACAACGGGGTCTCCCCCTCGTGGTTGTAGACGTCGTGGCGAGCACCGGCCTCCAGCAGGACTCTGACCAGGTCCGCGTTGCTCTTCCTCACTGCGGCGTGCAGCGCTGTGTCGCCCGTCTTCAGCTCCTGGCAGTTGAGGTCACAGCCCGCGTGGACCAGGTGCTGCAGGGTGGTCATGTGGTTGTTGGACACGGCCTCCATGAGCGGCGTGCTGCCCCAGCTGTTCTGCACGTCCATCAGGCACCCGCTGCCCAGCAGCACGTCCAGCACGCCCGTCAGGCCGTTCCGGGCGGCGAAGTGCAGCGCCGTGTCGCCGTTGCTGTCGATGAGGTTGACGTCCGCTCCGGCCTCGAGCAGGCGCAGCACCACTTCCGTCCTGTTGTTCCTGGCGGCCTTCATCAGCGGCGTCTTGCGCGTCACCTCCACAGCGTTCACGTCCGCACCTTCCCGCACCAGCAGGTCCACGATGCTGCACGTGCCGTCCTCGGCGCTGTAGTGACAGGCCGTGTTGCCGAAGATGTCCGAGGCATCCAGGGTGGCCCCTGAGTGGATGAGGAGCAGCGTGCAGGCCATCTGCTGGTGCAGCACGGAGAAGTGGAGCGGCGTCCTGCGGAACTTGGCCGTCCTCACGTTGACGTCCCCGCCACTGTCCAGCAGGTACTGCAACATGGCGTGGTGGCCGTCAAAGGCCGCCAGGTGGAGGGGGCAGGAGAACTGCCAGGACTGATTGTCCCGCCTCACCTGTGGCACCCAGGGAACTCTGCATTACTGGGGAGTCGCTGTCAGGTGCGTGGTAGGTTATTGACACACACACACACACACACACACACACCCACACACACACACACACACAGTGTCGCAAATCTCTACTGTACTACTTGTGATCCATGACTTGGATTTCCGTTGATTAACCCTATGTCCCCTGTTGCTGTTTCTGTCATCACTTGGTTGACACTGTTTGTGAGAGCCTCAAGATCTTCAAGCAGAAATAGTGGGGCCAGGTCTTCTCCAATGACTGCTTGGAATTGTTCAGCAATGTCAGGGTCTTTCAGTTTGTCGTGGCTGAATTTTGAGTCGACTGGTTTTCCCTCTCTTGTTGTTCCTCAACCATATTTTAAGTTTATCATGACAAGGTCGTGGTCACTGCCAAAGTCAGCTTATGGGAACATTTTCTTTTCTTCTTAACTTTTTTTCCAGCCCTATTGATGCCAGAGCTGTTCCGGTTATTCACAAGAACATAGTCTGTCTGGCTGTACTACTGGCCGTTTGGGGAGTGCTATGTCCATCATCTGGATGCTTTAAGCTCACCAGGTGTGTTAACGAGATCCAAGTCATTATCACTGGCGAATTGTAGGTGAAGTCTCCTGTCATTAATATGATCACTACAGTATGGGCTGCAGAAATTCCCCCAGTCTCCATGGGCATCTATATCAACCTTGGTATGTCATTACAGACCTATATTAGCTGTGTGTCCTTAACGCTTACAACAATAAGTGGAGTGATGGCCTAGAGGTAACGCGTCCGCCTAGGAAGTGAGAGAATCTGAGCTCGCTGGTTCGAATCACGGTTCAGCCGCCGGTATTTTCTCCCCCTCCACGAAACCTTGAGTGGCGATCTGGGCGCTAGTCATTCAGATGAGACGATAAACCGAGGTCCCGTGTGCTAGCATGCATTTAGCGCGCGTAAAAGAATCCACGACAACAAAAAGGTTGTTTCTGGCAAAATTGTGAAGAAAAATCCACTTCGATAGGAAAAACAAATAAAACTGCACGCAGGAAAAAATACAAAAAAAAAAGGGGGAAAAAAGGGGTGGCGCTGTAGTATAGCGACGCGCTCTCCCTGGGAAGAGCAGCCCGAATTTCACATAGAGAAATCTGTTGTGATAAAAAGAAATACAAATTTGATATTTTTACCCCGTCTTCATACACAGTCTTGGAACGACTCTTACTTCTTGAAACCAGGCATTGACATCCAGCTTGTGCTGCCGGATCAGCTGTTTCAACTGATCGAGGTCGTTGTTGTGTACAGCGTCATACAGTTCCACGCCCACCATGTTTCTGCCTGGTGTTGGAGTTTATTTATTCAGGACAGCCAGGTCTGGGGAAAAAAAGAGGAAAGAAAGTAAGGAAAAACGATGTGAGGAAAGCTGAAGCTATATTCAATGGGGGTAGGCTATATATGTGTTAAATATCTATGATTGTCTGTCTTCATAGTTTCCATTAACATCATACACCACAAGAATGCGACTCAAAAATTTCCCTGTTCCTTCTGCAAAATGACATCGGGGCCTGAATCTCTCTGTGTCTTTCTCCTCCCCCCTCCCCCCCCCCACCCCGAACACCCTCTCTCTGAAAGATGTGGGAATGAGTGTTGGAGATTTGTTGATGACAGCAATACGATCAATTTGAATAATCATGGGTATTTTGTGCTTGGGTGGTATACAGACTGCTCTCTGACACATCCCTCAATCCAGGACAGGAAAGAACAAAAGGGAGAGACAAGGGAAGGGGGGGGGGGGAGACAGAGAGAAAGACAGACAGAGGCAGACCGGAGGAGCCGCCGAAACCGAAATGAAAGCGAGAGTTCTCATGAATCAGCATGCGCCGTGTTCGATGCTTACCTCAACGTGTGATCGGTAACCCTTCAGCAGTTCACAAAACGATCGATCACCAGTTGTCCACTCCTGCCCGACACCTTGGTATAAGCAATCAGCCGAAAAGTGTTGATCAGAGTTATCAGCCGTTCACAGTCGTCGATAGATCTTCACAACCATTCCTATTTCCTGACCCCCAAACACAGCCAACAGCGCGAGTGTTTTGAATGTGCCTTGGCCAGTAGAGCTCCGTCAGCAGCACTGATTCTGTGTGCGCAGTTCATTCCGAAATATCAGCCGGCCGTTTCTACGTCAGGCAACCATTCACAACTTCCGCCATCATGACAGCATTTAACCTGTTCCTCCCGATATTACAAGCACACACAGTCTCTCTTCACCTCAGCCTCACAAAAACCAACATGACATAATCACAGACTAGTATCACTCAGCCCACTACAAGATGATAACAATCTCAGTCGCAGACACGTACTGCGCCCAAGTATGTTTCCCACACTGAATGGGTCATTCATTAACATTTCTCCCGGCGCGCGCAGAGCTCTACAGACAGACAGCACTGGCTCCAGATCGATCAGTGTATAATGTTGTGCGCTGTGCTGAACGCCAGTTTCGATGGAGTTCGTTTAAAATATGCACAGTTTCCTCTTTGGTAATATCGAAACGGCGGGCTGTTATAGCCGTTGTTGGGAGGCCGAGCGTCAGCATGTGGTATGGAGACACATTTAGGTAGGTCTATGTCCAACAATATGACATACAGATACATTTAGGTAGGCCTATGTCCAACAGTATGACATACAGATACATTTAGGTAGGTATTTATTACAACAGCATATGACATGTGGATACATTTAGGTTGGTCTACATCCAACAACATGACATACACATTTAGGTAGGGCTGTATCCAATAGTATGCCATATAGATACATGTAGGTAGGCCTATGTCCAACAGTGTGACACATAGATACATTTAGGTAGGCCTATGTCCAACAGTATGACATACAGATACATGTAAGTAGGCTTATGTCCAACAGTATGCCATATAGATACATGTAGGTAGGCCTATGTCCAACAATATGACATACAGATACACTTAGATAGGCCTATGTCCAACAGCATGGCGTATATATACATTTAGGTAGGCCTATGTCCAACAGCATGCCATATAGATACATTTAGGTAGGCCTATGTCCAACAGTATGCCATATAGATACATTTAGGTAGGCCTATGTCCAACAGCATGCCATATAGATACATTTAGGTAGGCCTATGTCCAACAGCATGGCATATATATACATTTAGGTAGGCCTATGTCCAACAGTATGACATATAGATACATTTAGGTAGGCCTATGTCCAACAGCATGCCATATATATACATTTAGGTAGGCCTATGTCCAACAGCATGGCATATATATACATTTAGGTAGGCCTATGTCCAACAGCATGCCATATAGATACATTTAGGTAGGCCTATGTCCAACAGCATGGCATATATATACATTTAGGTAGGCCTATGTCCAACAGTATGCCATACAGACACATTTAGGTAGGTCTACATCCAACAGCAAGACATATAGATACATTTAAGTATGTCTATACCCAGCAGCATGTGACATACAGATACATGTAGGTAGGCCTATGTCCAACAGTATTACATATAGATACATTTAAGTAGGCCTATGTCCAACAG
>NC_134894.1:62060030-62087530 GCF_041734735.1 Babylonia areolata | reverse complement strand
GGGGGAGGTTGGGGAGGGGGTGAGTGTGGGTGGTGAGAGGAGGAATGTATATGCTTGCTGTGAAGGGGGAGTGTTAAAAAAAAAAAAAAAAAAAAAAAAAGTGCATGCTTTGCAGCGGCCAATTTCAAAGCATCAACGCTTCTCAGGGAAAAAAAAAACAACAACATTGATTTAAAAAGCTGGCATCGGAACTCCATACGAAAATAAAGGCATGTACAACAATAACAAAAGCATCTTCGTCAGTTCCGTACGCATCGAAAACATCGAAAATATGCACGCCAAATAATTGACTTTAAAACAACTGAACGAGAAGACACAGCTGAAAGAATCCAACACTGGACCTAGTTTGGTGGTTTGCGTGTTACATTCAGTTTATAGTTTATTTCTTTCATGCTTGTAACAGCGAGACTGAACATTAAAAAAAAAAAAAAAAAGAGACGTTATAATACCTCTCGGTAATTTGACCACTAAAGTATAAGGGTGGGGGTGGGGGTTCCAAATACGATTGTTGTGTGTCATTTCATTGGCTAGGCTCTCTCTCTCTCTCTCTCCCTCTCTCCCAAGTCCCCACAAACACCCACCTCCACCCCCACCCCCCGACCCCCCCGAAAAAGGGTAAAAATCCATGGAATAATTATGGTCAATAGAAAATGTCAAACTAATCACTAAACAGGCTCATATGTGTGTGGGTCTCTTGCAAGTTTCAGAATCGGGAATCCGTTGAATCGGGAAAGTGGTTTTCAGCACTGTTTGTGTCCACTGTTTCAAAAAAAAAAAAAAAAAAAAAAAAGTCTTGAGATCTGTTTTGTGAGCATTGGTTCATCCAAAAGTACACCCGAAGTTTGTATTGTTGTTGTTGTTGTGGTGGTGGTGGTGGTGGTGGTGGTTAATTTTGTTCTGTTACTGTGGCTGGCTACGTGTGTGTTAATATGCGTGGAAATATGCTTGGCTTCCCCTCCCCTGCCCTCTCCTCCTCCCCAGTTTAACGTTCTGCTAAAAAAAAATAAAACACATAATGACAGGTATGGACAATTGTTGATAGCAGTTAACAGCTGTTCCGTTTAGTTTCCAAAAGGTCCATACCAACTTTGTCTCAAACTCCAACACTTAGCCCAGAACACATTATGCATTACCAATATCTGTATACATACGGATTACCTATATTCATGATTTCTCTTGAGTGATGTTACTGTCGCCTTCACACACGCGCACATAAATCATATTGCTCAACACAGATGTACGAACAGCCTCATTCACAGTGAACTGAGACAAGGGCAGTAACCAATTCTACAATCATGATGATGGTAAACTGTCGGTACTCCATAAAACGTACACAATGAGGTAGGTATCTCACACACACACACACGGCAAAATATGACGATTAAAAAAAAAAAAAATAAAAAATAAAAACAGGCAAAAAAGGGACCGCCACCGATTCTGTTATATCGTACATACAAAAAAAAAGTCATTTGAATAAAAAACGAAAACTCTGCATGCTTAATTGCACTTCATAGAAAAAGAAGAAAAAAAAAACACTCAGTAATAATGATGTCTTTCCAAACATTGTTGCCATAACAACAAAAAGAAGCAATAAACAGTCTTCCGCCCTCATCACTAAAGAATCTGCCAGTCAACCATACCTGCTGTGTAAACTGATTTGACTCTTCACATTTAAAAAAAAAAAAAATTAAACGGTTAGCCGTGAACTTGAAAAAAGTCGTTAAAACTTTAGGACACTCTTGCTACATAAACTGCGCTCCCCCCCCTCCCCCTTTTATTGACTCACTTGTGTAAACAAAGTGAGTCTATGTTTTAACCCGGTCTTCGGTTGTCTGTGTGTGTGTGTGTATGTGTGTGTCTGTGTGTCCATGGTAAACTTTAACATTGACATTTTCTCTGCAAATACTTTGTCAGTTGACACCAAATTAGGCATAAAAATAGGAAAAATTCAGTTCTTTCCAGTCATCTTGTTTAAAACAATATTGCACCTCTGGGATGGGCACACACACACAAAAAAAAAATGAAGCCTAATTATATGCAAACTACATTTACTGTTATATTTATATTTTTTGTATTCTCTAAACTTGGCACTTTGATCTGATATTCTGACCCAACAACAAGAGCAGTCATTATTATCATTTTTTGTTCAAACAGGAACTTCTTTTGCTAAGCATGGAAGTTTTATTTATTTTGCAAACGTTTTGGTGCAGATAGTAAAAAAGGGAAATTACTCTGTAATTAATGCTAGGGGACGTAATTTATCACAAGTGAGTCTTGAAGGCTTTGCCTCTCTTGTTTAACATTGCGCGGCCAGGCCTTTCGGAAAAAAAAAAAAAAAAGCAAGCCCCATTGAGAAACACTCGCTTCCTTTCACTCGCCCTTCTGTTTCCGTTTCCGTTTGCACACGACTCTGTACACCCAGCACGCGCACGCGCACTTCAAGGCGACCAGCACCACCAACCCTAGACCGACAATGAGCAAAACGTCCACGAGGAGGAACTGGTAGAGGGGCATCTCCTGGCCAGAGGACCGCATGTAGTGGCCGCCATACGTCATGACGTGGTCCAGCCAATAGGAAGCCGTCTCCCGGGGCACGCCGTACAGCTCCCGGTAAAGGCGCGAGGCCCGGCTGATGGTGGCGCGGTAGCTGGGGTTGTGGGTCAGCTCCGTCACTGCCCTCACCATGTCGTCGGCTGTCATCTGTGGGAGATAATAGGGGGAGGAAGGAGGTGGGGGGAAGTGGGGGAGGGGGCGTGGAGGGCAGGGTGTGTGAGAAACATAGTGGTGATGATGATGATGATGATGATGATAATGATGATAGCATCATCATCATCATCGAACAAACATGTGTTTCGGTAGTAGTAGTAGTAGTAGTAGTGGCAGTAATAATAATAATAATAATAATAATAATGATATCATCATCATCACCGTCATCGAACAGACATATGATATAGTAGTAGTAGTAGTAGTAGTAGTAGTAGTAGTAGTAGTAGTAGTAGTAGTAGTAGTAGACATAATGATAATAATCATGATAACAATAATAAAAACAACAATAAAGATTCCATAAGGTACAAGGAGTAACCACGCAACACAGCACAACGCAAAACAGCACAGCACAACACATCACAACACAGCACGACACAGCAAATCACAACGCAACGCAACATAACGCAACACAGCACAACGCAACACAACGCAACACAACACAACGCAACACAACACAGCACAACACAACACAGCACAACACAGCAAATCACAACGCAACACAACACACCGCGACGCAACAACATAACGCAACGCAACATAACGCAACACATCACCAAAGCTAACATAAACACGGTAACGCATCACACGAACACAAACAAAACTCTCACACTAACACATAAAACAAACACGCAATGAATAACATAAAACAAACACCCAATGAATAACATAAAACAAACACCCAATGAATAACATAAAACAAACACCCAATAAACACATAAACAAACACCCAATGAATAACATAAAACAAACACCCAATGAATAACATAAAACAAACACCCAATGAATAACATAAAACAAACACCCAATAAACACATAAAACAAACACCCAATGAATAACATAAAACAAACACCCAATGAATAACATAAAACAAACACCCAATAAATAACATAAAACAAACACCCAATAAATCACATAAAACAAACACCCAACACATAAAACAAACACCCAACAAACACATAAAACAAACATCCAGTAAACACATGACACAAACATCCAGTAAACACATAAACCCCCCCCCCCCCCACCCCCCTCACCTCCCTGATGTGAAGGTACAGGCCGAAGCCCTTCCTGTGGACGGCCTTGGCGTTCTGCACCTGGTCGTACAGCAGGGGCAGGTCGAGGACCGGCACGGCGTGGTACAGGGCCTGGTAGTGCCCGCTCATCCCCCCGTGACCCACAAACACCCGGCACTTGGGATGGGCCAGCAGGGAGTTCTGGGGAATCCACACCGACGTCAGGATCCTGGCAGGGTCCGGGGAGGTCACGTTGGCGCGGAAGACCACCCTCATGGGGCTCAGCCTGAGGAACGCCGTCATCAGCGTGTCGGTGACGCTGCTGGGAAGGTTCAGCACCATGGAGCCGAAACTGACCACCAAGACCCCGGCCTCCCCGGCGCCGTCCATGAAGGATTTGAACCTCGGGACCAGAGGCTGGGAGGGCGGCGAGGCCATGATGCCCCCCACGTGCTTGACGTTGGGCAGGGTGGGGTAGGGGAACTGCATGATGGGGTCCGACTCGATCAGCCACACCTCCGCCTGCGCCACCAGCCGGTCCAAGGGGAGGTACTCCTTCTCCGGAGCGTAGCGCGCCACCGCGTCGTGCAGGAAGAGCGGCGTGCCGGCCTGGTCCCGGAGGAAGGTCCACGTGTTCTGAAGCCGCTCCAGCAACGTCATGCGGTCCCCGAAGTCCGACAGGTAGGCCGGAACAGCCGCCGGGGAGAAGGGAATCCTGCGGTTGAAGGGCTGGAAGGAGAAGTCGAGGCAGGCAAAGGGCACACCCAGTCTGTAGGCAAAGACTGCGAACATCTTGGTGATGGCCAGGTCGTCGTCAAACACGAACAGATCCGCCCCGACGGGCCTCATCTCCTGGAGCAGCGACTCGTTGCTCAGGATCTCGTCGTAGAAGGCGTGGTATCGTTCCAGAGGCGTCCCCCTCACGTCCCCGGCGAAGAACTGCCGGAGGAGGTCGTTGACGAAAGCCTCCTCGAAGTTCATGGTGGTGTGGTAGTCAATGACGGACATGCCCGTGGTGTTGGTGACGCCCTTGTGGACGATCCAGTCACACAGCACGAGGGTCACGTCGTGGCCCCGGGACATCAGGGAGCGGGCCACTTCCAGGTGGAGGATCGTCCGGCTGGGGGTGGGAAAAGGCATCAGGAGCACGCGCTTGGCGTCACTGCTCGTCGTCGTCGTCATCATCATCGTCGTCATTGTCGTCAGCAAGGAGCAGTGCACAGCAACCGACAGCGCTAACAGCGAGCGGCGTTGGGGGACTGACATGATCGGAGTCTACGTTCTGGTCTGGTCTGTGTGTGGGGGAGGGGGGGGGGGGGGGAAGTGTGGGGGGTTCTTGGGTCAAATTGGGTGAGGAGGTGTATGTGGACAGGAAGGAGGGGCAGGCGGGGGTGGGGGGTGGGGGGGTTGGGAGGCGATTAAGTTGATGGAGTGCGCGTGTGTGTGGTGGTGTTTTTTTGTTTCCTGGTTTATTTGTTAAGTTGGTTGGTTGGTTGGTTGGTTGGTTGTTGTTGTTGTTGTTGTTGTTGTTGTTGTTGTTGTTGTTGCTGCTGCTGCTGCTGCTGCTGTTGTCGTTGTTGTTGTTTTTCCCGTGTGGTCAGTTGTATTGTCCACCACTGCACAAAATAAGCAAACGATTAAAATGGTCAGGACGAAATGATACAAAAAAACCACAAGATACAAACACGCGACACAAAATAATTACAATAATTCAAGCAAGAAACAAACAAACAAACAAACAACCCCCCCTCTCCCCCCAAAAAACAAACAAACAAACAAAAAACCAAAAAACCCACACAAAAAACAACAACAAACCAGAATAAAAACAAAGACAAAAAACTTAAGATATGCATGTCGTGTCAGTCTGTCTGTCTTTGTGTTGTTTGTTTGTTTTTTTACTCACAAGACACAGCTGTCTGTTCAGTCTACGAGAACATGGGCTCCCCTAATTGAACGCCTCGTTCTTTTTGTCAGTGCAACGCCATCTGGTGTCATTGATGGTGAGTTCAGCTGCAGTCATTCAGCCGTGTTGCTTTTAGATCAAACCTGAGCCCCCCCACACCCCCCCCCTCCTACCCCACCTCTTCCCCTCCCACCCCACCGCGTTCACAAAAGTAACATAATTAGATCAGATGACTAGTCAGAGAACAAATGCCCGAGGAAGCTCCTTCAAATTCCCTGGATCGAGCACAGGACCAATGAACATGTACGGAGCAGAATTGAGAACCTTGCTGGACCTCAGGAACCTCTCCTTTCAACTGTGAAGAGACGCAAGCTGATATGGTTTGGACACAACACTCGACATACCAGCTTGTCCAAAACAATTATGCAAGGCACCATCGAGGGCGGGAGAAGAAGAGGAAGACAGCGGAAGAACTGGCATGAGAACATCAAACAATGGACCGGACTCCACACACGTGAGCTGCTGCCAGCGGCTGCCGACAGAGACAGATGGAGAAGGGAGGTTGCGTTTGCGGTCCTCAGGCTTCCCCCAACGACTACTTTTCGTTATGGGCCTGAGGTTGAGGTTGAGGTTGAGGACTAGTCAGACCCGACACCGCCCAAGGGCCCCCCACTCCACCTCATCGGCCCCCCCCCCACATCCCGTAACTCCGCCCCCACCCCACGGGGAAAATGACTGTCAGTTGTGATGGACGAGAGTTTTTGTTTAGTTCCTATGATCATTACTTCAATTCTGTCCGCGTTCAACTGTAACTTATTTAGAGTCATCCAGTTTTCCATGTCCAGGAAGCAGTCGGTTGTTTCTTTTAAAAGCGAGATAAAATTTTTCTGGGGTATAACTCTTCTGAAGTTGAGTGTCATCGGCATAAGAATGATGACTGACATTATGGCGGTCGACAGTTTCAGCGAGAGGAGCAGTGTACAGTGTGAAAAGCACTGGGCCTAAAACAGATCCCTGTGGGACTCCATTTTCGATTTTAACGGGTTCAGACTGGAAATTATCAACAATGACTGGAACCGATCAATGAGATAAGATTTGAACCATTGAGAACAGTGCCGTTAATTAATATCAAATCTAAAATGAAGACAGGAAAGAAGGATTGAATGGTCTATCGTGTCAAAGGCGGCTGACAAGTCGAGAAGAATGAGAAGGGAAATTTTTCCCAAGTCGGATGTTAGCAGTAGATTATTCAGGATGTGGAAGAGAGTGGTTTCGGTGCTCTGGTCAGCACGATAGGCAGATTGAAATGGGTGGAGGAGATTGTTGAAACAAAGGTGGTTGTTGAGCTGCTTCAGGACAGCTTATTTCAAAGAGTTTGGACAGAAAGGGTAGGTTAGAAACTGGTAGATACTTTTTTCAAAATGTTTGCGTCAAGGTTGGGTTTCTTCAGAAGAGGCCGGACGATTGCAGTTTTGAAAGTATGATAATATATATATAAAAAAGAGATCATGATGGTAATGATGATGATGATAACAATAACAATAATGATGATAATGATGATGATGATAATGATGATGATGGGATGGTTCCCAAAGGACAACTAGCCCCCTGGAGGCCGCAGCGCTAAGAGCCAATGCTTCCTAATTTCAGATTCATAGTCCTTCACAAAACACGAAGCTGCAGTTGTCTTCCCATTCCTGTGGACATACCACTGATCATACAACTCTCACTTTGCTGTTTGCCCAACTGCAAGCTTCTATTCATGTGTGATATGAGCCGAGCGTTTGGCCTGAATGATGATAATGATAATGATTATAACAATATCACAAACAACGACGACGACAACAACAACTATAATAATAATAATAATAATAATAATAAGAAGAAGAAGAAGAAGAAGAAGAAGAAGAAGAAGAACAACAACAACAACAACAACAACAACAGCAACGACAATAGTAATGATAATAACATTAAAAAAAAAAAATCTCAAATAAACCTCTACTTTACTTGTACGTAACTGAGGAAAACAAATCATTTTTACACACTCACTGCATGCAGACGATATACAGAACAAGACCATGAAACGGCCTCCATTAAAGACAGTCCCGAAAGAAGATGATCTACTGATTGTAATGAAATCGTACCAGAAAACCGAAGGCACTTGGAGCCAAGCAGAAACAAACTCACCCCCCACCCCCCCCTGCTTCCACAGAAATATAGGTTACCTCTCGTTCCACTCACCTGTCAACACACCGAAAAGAACTGACTGTGTGAAATATTTTCAACGCGCGGAGCGTATTATATACAGTTAACTTCATTGCCATGTTCATCAACTGGGGCAAACTGCGGAGTGTGAATCGATTCAACGATGCGTGAAGGTACATGTCCGTAGGTAGGGATGGAAAAGCTGGGTCACTAGTGGGGGGGACGGGGGTGGGGGGTAGGGTGGGGGAGGGTTGCGGGAGTGTTTGTGGAGTGTGGGGGCGGTGGGTGGTGGGTGGGGGATGTGGGGTGTGTGTGTGTGTGTGTGGGGGGGGGTGCGTGGTATGTAGGAGTGTTGGGGGAAGGGTGGAGAGAGAGAGAGAGAGAGAGAGAGAGAGACAGAAACAGAGACAGAGACACAGAGAGAGAGACAGAGAGACAGACAGAGAGACAGAGAGCAGGTGAGTAGGTGCGTCAGTGTGTGTGTGTGTGTGTGTGCGCGCGCGCGTGTGTTCCAGTGTGTGTGTGTGTGTGTGTGTGTGTGTGTGTGTGTGTGTGTGTGTGAGGGAAGAGAGATTGATCCAAAGAGGGGAGAGTTAGCAAGGGAACGCGAGAGAGAGAGAGAGAGAGAGAGAGAGAGAGAGAGAATGTAGGAGAGTTGGTGCGAGAATACGTGTGCATGTGCAAACAATTTTCTATAATTTCGAGGTTATTATTTCGATTTCTGTCTTTTGCACGTACATGTGTGATTACTCTAGGTTTAGGTTATGATAATTTGTATTTGTATTTCTTTTTATCAAAACAGATTTCTCTGTTTGAAACTCAGGCTGCTCTCCCTGGGCGCGTCGCCACACTACAGCGCCACCCATTTTTTTTTTTTTTTGTATTTTTTCCTGCATGCAGTTTTGTTTTTCCTATCCAAGTGGATTTTTCTACAGAATTTTGCCAGGAACAACCCTTTTGTTGCCGTGGGTTCTTTTACGTGCGCTAAGTGAATACTGCACACGGGACCTCGGTTTATCGTCTCATCCGAATGACTAGCGTCCTGACCACCACTCAAGGTCCAGTGGAGGGGGAGAAAATACCGGCGGCTGAGCCGTGATTCGAACCAGCGTGCTCAGATTCTCTCGCTTCCAAGGCGGACGCGTTACCTCCAGGCCATCACACCACTGTAGCAATGTGCCCGCCGACCATTTCTATGTTGAACTGATGAGATGATGACCATCCTTCCCATGTACTTTTCCGTTCAGAAGACGGAAAACGTCGTAAATTGGTTAATAACATTGTAAACACATACTCCACATTCCTTCCCCTCCACTCTTTGACTGGCATTCTTTACGTCTCTTCACAGAGGGAGCAATGTGGAGTGGCTATATTAACATTTTTACCCGTCCACTCTTCCATGTTGAAGTCAGAAATAAAATCTACCCAAATGGGTATACCTGTTTCTGACGAACGTGTCCACCATCTCTGGTTCGACATTCTTTTATTATAATTAACATTTTCACCCGTCGGCAGTACAAAACATACGTGAAAAACTCCAAAACGGGTAAAAATGTTAATTATATATATATATATATATATATATATAAGTTTGTCGACTATAGAAGAGGATTTTAAAATGAACTCGTCCACATTAGAAAGGTGTCTAAAAATGGAGTGCTGCTTTGGGGGTATTGAGTTGTGCACTTCGAAACTGTAAACGGAATGAAGTGTGGTGTCCTTAGCGCGAGGCTGAAAACGAAAGTGCACGACGACACAAGGGTTTGCGATTGAAACAGGTATACCCATTTGTGTAGATTTTATTTCTGACTTCAACATCGAAGAGTGGACGGGTAAAAATGTTAATATTGATTCGGAATGAAACTGAATGGAAAGATCAAGGGCAAGAAATCTGGATATTTCCGCCCTTCGTGAGTATACGCACGCTGAAGATCAAATACGCATTTTAAAGATCCTGTAATCCATGCCATGCCAGCCGCGTTCGATGGAAACAAAAACATCCAGCATGCACACACCCCGAAAACGGAGTATGGCTGCCAACATGGCGGGGTATATAACGAAAATGTTCATACACGTAAAATGTCACGTGTCTGTATGAGTGTATGTGATTTAAATTGAAACCGGACTGAATGACACAGGAAACGAATGATGAGCGCCCAGTGGCAGCCGTCAGTCGGCTCTACCCAGGTAGGCAGACTGTTGTGCAAACGATTCCGCGTTTGTAAAGCGCTTAGAGCTTGGTCTCCGACCGAATGAATCCAGATTCAGACTGAACGGAATTTCTACGGTTACACAGAAAATGGGTCATCAACATGTTGAACACAAACCTTGACTTGCGAGGTGACATTAAAAAAAGGGAGAGAATCACTTCTCTCATATTGTCACAATCTTGCGCTTCCAATTCTGACAAGACTTAATAGACATTTCACGTAAATAAACGACATATTTAAAACTTCACACACTCACCTGTTCATGTAGACAGCATGCTTGACTTCAAAGAACACTTTCACATCCACATTTCTCCATTCATTTTCACTTTTCCACCCTTGCTCGCTGACAATGATGTGTCGCCTTTACACACCATCACGATTTTCACGTGCTGTGTTCAGTAACTCCATTGGGGTAGAGTTGTCACATTCGGAATTCTGTACTCCGACATTTGTATGCGAATGCTTTTTGAAAGTCGAATTTGAAATGGGTGTTGACATCAAGGAAGAAGGTGGTAGAATGGTTAAGACGCTCAGCTGCCAATACAGAGAGTTCATGAGGGTGTGGGTTCGAATCCCGCTCTCACCCTTTCTCTCAAGTTTGACCGGGAAATCAGACTTAGCATCTAGTCATTCGGATGAGACGATAAACCGAGGTCCCGTGTGCAGCACACACTTCATTTATTCATTAATTAATTGCCCATGGCTCCCGGTGGAGCATAGGCCATCAACGACCCCTCGCCATCGCACTCTGTTCTGGGCTGTTCTGGCCATTCCAGTCCAGTTTGTCCCTTGTTGCTTCAGCTCTGCCTCGGTGTCTCGCCTCCAGCTGTTGCAAGGCCGGCCTCTTTTCCTCTTTCCCTGCGGGTTCCAGGTCAGGGCTTGGCGTGTGATGCTGGATGCTGGCTTCCTGAGGGTGTGTCCGATCCAGCCCCACTTCCTCTGCAGTATCTGCTTGGCCACTGGTTCCTGTCCTGCTCGCTCCCACAGATCTTCGTTTCGGATCTTCTCCTGCCATGCAGCACACACTTGGCACACTGAAAGAGAACCAACGGCAACAAGAGTGTTGTTCTCTGGCAAAATAATGTGGAAGACATCCACTCTGAAAGATACACAAAATAAATGCATGCACTCAAGGCCTGACTAAGCGCGTTGGGTTACGCTGCTGATCAGACATCTGCCCAGATGTTGTGGCGAAGCGTATACGGATTTGTCCGAACACAGTGACACCTTGAGAAACTGAGACCTTCTCTTCTCCTTTTTATTTCTTCGTTTTCTTCCTCTTTCCATTCATCTGCTTCATCTTTTGTGGACCTATCTCCCAAGTATCAAGTACACGTCGGTTTATATGTGCATGGGCGTTTTTTTCCTTCAAACTCGCCATGTTGGCAGCCATACTCCGTTTTCAGGTGTCCGGGGGACAGAGGGTGGGGTGGCTGTGTGTGCTGAGGATTGCCTTGGTTCCGTAAGCCACCGAACATAAATGACAGGAACTTTAACGTGCCTAACTAATGTCATTTTCTGTCTTTAACTGTTATGTAACCAGGTCCTTTTTTAGCTCTCTCTCTCTCTCTCTCTCTCTCTCCTTTTTATGTGTAAGTATTATGAAGAAATTCGAAAGAAATGCTTAATTTTAAACGGTGAAAACTTAGAGAACGTGAACCTTACCAGTACGCTTTTGATAGATGATGAAGTAAGAATAAGATCACTTGCAAAATTTATCGCCCTAGTTTGGGATTGTCGGAAAAAGAAATTATCTTCGGATGCCTTATAAGCCTTATAGTTATCGAAAACATCCCACTGTTACCCTGATGCCAGTTCCACAGTTTAATTCTGAATGACTTTGTAGAAAGTTGGATGGTCGAGCTTTTTAGTTTTTCTTTTCGTTTTCTTTTTAATCTTAACAATATGTTGTATTTATTATTTTGTTGTTGGTGTTGTTTGTCGTTGATTTTCTTTTGATGCTTAGCAATTTGTCAATTTGTCTGTAAACCGTCGCTGTTCTTTTGTTCACACATTGTCCCCCTTGCCAAAGGATGGTATTGTCAATGGCAATAAATGATGTCCGTGGAAACCATTTACAGCTTAGTCTTTTGTGAAGGAATATGACTCTCAAACTAGGAGGCAAAATTGCACTGGCTCTTAGTGCTGCAGCCTTGTGGGCTGGTTGGCCTTTGGGAACCATCCCAACGCCGACTGTCCTAAAACCCTCTTGGCCGAGAGAGTGGGGATGTAACTTGGGCAAGACACTCTCCACTATAATCAAATTCCAGCCCAAATAGTCGGAACAGCAGTTCCCTCCTCTGCTGTTCTGATGGTCATAGTCGGACACGACTGACTATCATATATATAATGTCCGTGTCCGTCCGTCTCTCTCTCTCTCTCTCCTTTTTTTGTGCTGATGGATATCTCATTTCAACTCAGAGGAGCTCTGATTATTCTGTCTTTGAACAACTTTCCAGGTGGTCAACATTTAGCCCACCATTTCGTCCAAGCGATCGCTTTCAGAGTTCTCTTGTTGTTGTTGCTGATGTTGTTGTTGTTATTATTGTTGCTGATGTTGTTGTTGTTATTGTTGTTGCTGATGTTGTTGTTGCTGTTGTTGTTGTTGTTATTGTTGTTGCTGATGTTGTTGTTGTTATTGTTGTTGCTGATGTTGTTGTTGTTATTATTGTTTTGTCAGGCGCTCAGGTGTGTGTGTGTGTGTGTGTGTGTGTGTGTGTGTGTGTGTGTGAAAGGAGCAGACACATACGGAGAAACAGGGAGACAGACAGACAGACAGGCAGACAGATACTTACTGACATACAGACACAGATCGCAGAAAAAACAACAACAAAAAAACACAACAACCTGAGGATAAACTGACAGACACACACACACACACACACACACACACACACACACACACACACACACACACAAACACACAAACACACACACACACACACACACACCACACACACACACACTGACAAACCAACGCGGATCCATACTGTGAAGGTTATAGCAAAAAATATTAAATAATAATATACAAACAAACAAACAAAAAACAACAAAAAACAAAAACAAAACAACAACAAAAACAACAACACTAAAAGATAGATAAAAAGATGTGGCCAAACAAAAGTTTTATTGTAAACGTGGTGACATGGATTGTGCTTTTCGCATACATGGTCCGACGGCAGAAAGCAAGCTGTTTGTCAAGGCGATGTAATGCAGACTGCTTGTCATTAATTTTCAGTATTACCTGCATATTGATACACTGCACACACACACACACACACACACACACACACACACATACACACGCACACACACACATACACACGCACACACACACACACACACACACACGCGCACACACACACAAACACAAACACATACACACGCACACACACAAACACACACACATACACACGCACACACACACACAAACACACACACATACACACGCACACACACACACATACATACACACACACACACACGTACACACACATACACACGCAAACACACACACACACACACACACACACGCACACACACACGCACACACACACACACGCACACACACACACACACACGCACACCACACACACAGAACACTATGCATCATGTGTGCACACTCAAAACCACAACCCAAGCACACTAAACTACACTCAAACAAACAGACTTTCACACGCACACACGCACATGCACACACGTGTACGCACAACCACGCACGCGCGCGCGCACGGACACACACACACACATACACACACAAGTGCACGCTCACGCGACCGGGCACTCACGCACATAATGCAGACATTGGGACAGACAGACAGACACACGCGCGCGCGCGAATACACACACACACACACACACACACACACACACACACACACACACACCACACCACACCACAAATACGTTCACACGAAATCAAATCCAAAATGCAATTGAATCAAATTCGTGAAGTAGAATAAAAGCAAAACATATAATCGGAAAAGAAAGAAAGAAAGAAAGAAAGAAAAAAAAAAGCATGATGTCCTGGTGTCAAAACATAAAGCACTGGTGAATCAATGGATGCTTTGGATGATAATGATAACGGATGGCTCTGTGAAGACACACGTCATGTTCCTCGATGATGTCACAGATGACGTTTTCAGGAGAAAGATGGTCATTTTGTGCATTCAGAGTGACTGCAGAAAACAGCAGCAGCAACAATGGTGGTGTGTGTCCATCGAGATCGATGATGACCATCGTTGTCATCCAGCTGGGGGATGGGGGGAGGGTGGTGGTAGGGGGATGCTCATGAATCTGTCTGTGAATGCGCAGATGGTCCAGTCTGCGCACGAAATGTTCGCTGACAGTTGGGGCAGACAAAGACAGGCATATCATTGTCAGGGAGCTTGTTTGCCCGTGACTTTCTGGCCTGCCTCTTCTGAACAGCTGCTGCAGTCCTGTTGGCCTCGCACAACTTGGCGCCTTTGTGCACAGCAGCGCGCCATTTGTCACGGTCCACTGCAGATTCCTCCCAGGAGTCAGGGTTGATATCAAACGCTTTCAGAGAGACTTTCAGAGTATCTCTGAAGCGCTTCTTCTGACCTCCGTGTGATCTCTTCCCTTGTTGCAGCTCGCCATAGAAGAGCCTTTTGGGCAGCCGATGGTCTGGCATGCGCGCCACGTGAGCAGCAACAGTAAGGAGGAGGAGAAGGGGGGGAGGAACAGCGGAGGGTGGAGGTGGGGTTGGGGAGGGGGGGTTTGGGGGGGGGGGAGGAGGGTTGAGATGCTTGGGGAGAGGAGAGAGAAAGTTGGAGCAGCAGTCTTTTCCGCAAATGTCTGTCAATCTCTGTATCTCTCTGTATCTCTCTCGCTCCCCTCCTCCCCCTCTCTCTCTCTGGTAGTCTCTCTCTCTCTCTTTCTCTGTCTGTCCTATATTCTTTTCATTCACTTTGTTTTGTGGAAACAAAGACAGACAGACGGACAGAGTGAGAGACCGACAGACAGAAAGAGTGAGAGACAGACAGACAGAGACAGACAGAAAGAGTGAGAGACAGACAGACAGAGACAGACAGACAAACAGAGACAGATAAGACACAGCTCACAGGTCAGGATGTCAGTGAAGGGCCGTCACCTCACTGAGGTCAGACAGATCACACAGGTCAGGATGTCAGTGAAGGGCCGTCACCTCACTGAGGTCATACGGGTCGGGGTGTCATTCACTGTTCTTTGTACAAACTTCTTCCTCTTCGGGACTGCGTTTCTTGTCTTCAGCCAAATCACTGACGCCACTGATGAGCACACACACACACACACACACACACGCACATACAAACACACACACACACACACACACACACGCACACACACACACGCACACACACACACGCACACACACACACACACACACACACGCACGCACACACACACACACACACATACACACGCACATACAAACACACACACACACACACACGCACATACAAACACACACACACACACACACGCACATACAAACACACACACACACACACGCACACACACACACACATACACACACACACGCACATACAAACACACACACGCACATACAAACACACACACACACGCACACACACACATACACACACACACACACACACACGCACACACACACACACGCACACACACACACACACACGCACACACACACACACGCACACACACACACACACACACACACAGAGCGGTGACCGCACTTCAGACACAAGTCAGACTGATCCCCTCTCACCAATGTTCAACAGTCAAAGGGTTAATGTCGTGCACTCTGCATGTTTGCTGTTTCTTTGGACGACTAGTTACACACACAAGGCTACGAAAAAAAAAGAAAAAAAGAGAGAAAAAAAACAACAAAAAAAAAACCCCAACACCAAAAACGGTTTCTCGAGGTTGGTCATTTTAAAGCCAAGCTTACGACGGAAAAACAAACGAAAAAAAAGAAAAAAGAAAAAGAAAAAAGGAAGTGCGAGTTAAAGAAAAGACATCAAAATCTGTCTTCTTGTGCCTCTATCCTTCCTGCTTGCATACCGACTTGTGTTCATTTAATCCCAACTCTACAAAAAGCACAGTACGTTGTGTAAAACAACCAACAACAACAACAACAACAATAAATCACTTCGTATTCTGTCCTGCAGTCCCTCAAACCCACTAACTAAAAGTACATGGATAGCTCATTGGCCAGGAAAGCTGAAACCATCTGGACGTCATATTGATTCTCGTATCCGGCCGTCAGTCCGTTGACAAGTCGTCTGCTAACTGATGGTAGTTTCTGAACTGTAACCGTGTATCTTTTCGATGAAATCGTGATATGCTTGCCCCCACGACATGCCAAATGTTGTGTCTTGATTGAAATCTGCCAATGTTTTATCTACCAAATACAGGAAAACAGCGCAGTGACACGTGGCGCAGATTCAGTGGAGACACACACAGGAATGTCAGCGTAACTAACGCCGCGAGCAAGTGAAAGCTTGCCGTGAAGCCAGCTGAGCACTCTGCTACACATATGAAGTCACCGCTTCGCGCTGTACTGACACGAGAAGCAGAATGGCTGATTGAACACTTCCGCTGGATTCAGTTAGCAAAGGGGCTCACAGAAGGCATGTGCTATCCATGTATTTTTAGAACAGTGCCTCAAACCCCCATTCTCGTGGTCACTGAAGTCAACGACAACAATAAATCACTTCGTATCCTGTCCTCAAACATCCACATTCTCTTAGTCACTTAAGTCATAGGGGTCTATGCACAAGTCACTCCTCGATGGATCGCCGTTGAATCAATTCACCGACGGGCGCCACAGCCGAGTGAACAAAGCGTTAGACTTTCAATCAGATGTTGCCGGGTTCGAATCTCGGTAACAGCGCCTGGTGGGTAAAGGGTGGAGATTGTTCCGACCTCCCAGTTCAACATATGTGCAGACCAGCTGGTGCCTGAACCCCCTCCGTGTGCATACGCACACAGAAGATCAAATACGCACGTTAACTCTTTCCATACGAACGGCGAAAGAGACGACGTTAACAGCGTTTCACCCCAATTACCATCATCAAAATATTGCAAGCGGAAGGCTCTTATACTGAAGACGTGAATGTTGACAAAGAATACCACAATTCTGACGACGGAAGCTAAAGGTTGGGTCATTGAGACACCCACTGGACATCCGAGGGGTCTGTGTAGAGGAGAAGAGAGGACTGGCCGTACTGAATGAGTTAACGATCCTGTAATCCATGTCAGCGTTCGGTGGCTCATGGCGGGGTAAAAACGGTCATACACGTAAAAGCCCACTCGTGTACATACGAGTGAGCGTGGGAGTTGCAGCCCACAAACGCAGAAGAAGACGAAGAAGAAGAAGAAGAAGAAGGAGAAGGATCAATTCACTAAGAACGCACCATCGAAGACTGGAGACTCTCCATCCCGTTGTTTGGCCACTGAAGACACTCGGTGCTTTACGCTGACACCGCGACTCCACTCCATGGGATCGAATTCATGAATCCATTAAAGAACGCGCCACCGAAGAAGCATGGGACTCCTCCTCCCATCCACCCCATCCACACGAAGTCTACGCCTGCCAGACAACCCCGCCACCGTTGCTGTTGTTCCCCACCAGCACCTCCTGAGCCGATCGCGAGGAGAGGGCGTTATCAATGTCCGTCTGGCTGACCGGCTGAAGGGACGAGTTGAGCAGGATGATCTTGGCCGGTATCCCCACCGTCACCGGCGACCTTTCCTTCCTGACAGATTCCTTCTTATCCTCCCCCTCCTTCTTCCCCCCCTCACCACCACCACCACCACCACCACCACCAGAACTACGACCTCTCTGGTCCAGGTCCTTTTCAGCTCCTGGGGCTAGTGAGAAGTTACCGTTCTTGCCCGACGACGACGACGACGACGACGACGCAGTGACTAAGCGGTAATGCTCGCCAGGCAGAGACCCCGTGGAGAACTTGACGGTCAGCGGGCACTTGTCCGAGGGTCCGTTTTCCGGGGAGGGCCTCAC
The DNA here is from genome assembly GCF_041734735.1 of Babylonia areolata. Taxonomy (NCBI): domain Eukaryota; kingdom Metazoa; phylum Mollusca; class Gastropoda; order Neogastropoda; family Buccinidae; genus Babylonia; species Babylonia areolata. The sequence goes on along the minus strand of NC_134894.1, from coordinate 62,069,424 downwards.
GTCCAGGGTGGAGGACGAGGCGGCGGTCCGCTGGCTGCGCAAGGAGCTGGTGGCGGTGGCCGTGGTTGTCGCCCCTTTCTTCCGACCCCAGGGGGCGCCCGCGCGCGGCGTCAACGCCAGGTGGGTGGAGCTGTTGTCACGTGACACGTGGCGGAAGGTGGACCCGGCCAGTGAGCGGTTGAGGAACTTGCTGTCCTCGCGCCGAGACCGGTGGCGGCGCCACATGCGTCGGATTTCCGAGTGCACCTGTCAGTGTGAGAGAGGAGCACTGAAATAGATTTGTTTAACATCTACACAGGGTCAAGGGAGATAACTAACTCATGTAAGGAGTTAAGGACCGAAACATTGGACTGAGGGGGGTGGGGGTGGGGGTTCTTGTATTGTCCAGCTCTCCCTAGAGTTTCTTATCACTTCTGTGCAGGTCGATGGAGATGACTAACAAGTTGTGACAAGATGTTGGGAGGGAAAAGCCGTGAATAGCTATTGTACTGTGGTACTTTGTTCCTTTGCGAAAAAAAGGATATAATTTTGTGTGTGTGTGTGTGTGTGTGTGTGTGTGTGTGTGTGTGTGTGTGTGTTTTCTTTTCACATTTAAAAACAAAACAAAACAAAAACAAAAACCAAAAAACAACAAAACGTTTGCCTACTACTTAGCTCATCTCCTTCAACAACTGCCTTGTTTCTGTGGTGTGGTGTGGTGTGGTGTGGTGTGATGTGGTGTGATGTGGTGTGGTGTGGTACGGTGTGGTGTGGTGTGGTGTGGTGTGGTGTGGTGTGGTGTGATGTGGTGTGATGTGGTGTGGTGTGGTACGGTGTTGTGTGGTGTGGTGTGGTGTGGTGTGGTGTTGTGTGGTGTGGTGTGGTACGGTGTTGTGTGGTGTGGTGTGGTGTGGTGTGGTACGGTGTTGTGTGGTGTGGTGTGGTGTGGTGTGGTGTGGTGTTGTGTGGTGTGGTGTGGTACGGTGTGGTGTGGTACGGTGTTGTGTGGTGTGGTACGGTGTGGTGTGGTGTGGTGTGATGTGGTGTGGTGTGGTACGGTGTGGTGTGGTGTGGTGTGGTGTGGTGTGATGTGGTGTGGTGTGGTACGGTGTGGTGTTGTGTTGTGTGGTGTGGTGTGGTGTGGTGTGGTACGGTGTGGTGTGGTGTGGTGTGGTGTGGTGTGGTACGGTGTGGTGTTGTGTTGTGTGGTGTGGTGTGGTACGGTGTGGTGTGGTGTGGTGTGGTATGGTGTGGTGTGGTGTGGTACAGTGTGGTATGGTGTGGTGTGGTGTGGTGGTGTGGTGTTTGGTGTGGTGTGGTATGGTTTAATGTGGTGTGGTGTGGTGTGTTGCGCTGAGTCAGTTGCGCTGCATTGCGCTGTGTTGTGCTGTGCTGTGCTGTGCTGTGCTGTGCTGCATTGTGCTGTGCGATGCTGTGTTCTGTTGTGCTGCACTGTGTTTTTGTGTGCTGTGCTGTGTTGTGCTATGCTGTGCTATGCTGTGCTATGCTGTGCTGTGCTGTGCTGTGCTGTGCTGTGCTGTGCTGTGCTGTGCTGTGCTGTGCTGTGCTGTGCTGTTTAGAGCTGCACTGTGCGTGTGTTGTGTTACAGTTCATGCATTGCTGTGTAACAAGTCATATCATGTGTCGTATTTCGCTTTCTGCATATTCACTTGTGTGCTACTGCAACAACTACAACCAATTTCTTCAGTAAAATCGACACCATCGTAAGACTGCAACAACGGACAATACTCACGTCTTCATTCAAGAAGCAAAACAGAAGAGCCAGAATGAAGCCCTGTCGAAAAAAAGAAAGAAAAAAACAGAAACAAAAATGATTTGTCATGAAGCATTTTTCTGGCGAACTACATAATGTCGTTGCACACAGATCACACACACACAAACGGGTTTGCACGCAAGCTGGTAAGGTGGACATTGACAAATTAATGGTGCATTGGTTTGCTTAAACTTTCATGATAGCGTTATCATCGTAACCATCACCAATATCACCATCCCTATCACCACAGGCATCAGATCCATCATTCTTTATAGACACACACACACACACACACACATATATATATATATATTTCATAGCGCTTCTACTGTCGTGTGATGTGTTTAACTCACTCAGTACGGCCAGTCCTCTCTTCTCCTCTACACAGACCCCTCGGATGTCCAGTGGGTGTCTGAATGACCCAACCTTTAGCTTCCGTCGTCAGAACTGTGGTATTCTTTGTCAACATTCACCAGTATAAGAGCCTTCCGCTTGCAATATTTTGATGGTGGTAATTGCGGTGAAACGCTGTTTGCGTCGTCTGTTTCGCCGTTCGTATGGAGAGAGTTAAAATGGTGCCATAAAGTTATCTTTCACATAAGCTGACTGAGGCCATGTTCCTTGTATCTTAGGCCATAGTTTTATTGTGTGGGGGAATTTAGGATAAACAACTTAAGAGTCAATAATTTAACATATTCTGTTGTACAGGTATTTCTTTGTATCCATGGGTGAAACCCGACGTGATGATTCCTTGGTTGTCTGCTGTCCAGGTATTTCTATGCATACAATAAATGTATCTGTATTTCGGTGATTGTATACAGTGAATATGTTTATATTTCGGGTTATGTATTCAATTATTATTAATTAGATTAAAGAAGAAAAGAAAAAAAAGAAAAAGAAAAAATACACTTGAAGGAATCATTGCCCCAACTGTCAAAACATCACCAGGTATGAACTGTGAATGAATCATTAACTCACTCAGTACGGCAAGTCCTCTCTTCTCCTCTACACAGACCCCTCGGATGTCCAGTGGGTGTCTGAATGACCCAACCTTTAGCTTCCGTCGTAAGAATTGTGGTATTCTTTGTCAACATTCACCTCTTCAGTATAAGAGCCTTCCTCTTGCAATATTTTGATGGTGGTAATTGGGGTGAAACGCTGTTAACGTCGTCTGTTTCGCCGTTCGTATGGAGAGAGTTAACAGCTATTTTCAGCTGTTACATAGACCAAAACATTCACAACCCAAATCATAGTGCTGTAGACCAAAAAGATCATAACCTAAATTATCGTGTTACGTAGATAAAAACAATCATAACCTAAATTATCGACGATTACCCGGACAGATTTATAACAAAACTTTTCAACAATGGTAATGATGGTAAACAACAGCAACCACAAAAACAATTGTGTGGACGGTTACCTGAAAAGAGTTAACGCCCCACTCAATATAGAGGGAGCGGTTACCTGAGAAGAGTTATAGCACATCTCAGTGTGAAGGGAAGGAAAAGTTACCTGAAAAGAGTTATAGCTCATCTCCATGTAGAGGGAATGGTTACCTGAAAAGAGTTATAGCTAATCTCAATGTAGAGGTTGTTACGTGAAAAGAGTTATAGCCTGTCTCAATGAAGAGGGAAGGGGTACCTGAAAAAGAGTTATAGCCAGTCTCAATGTAGAGGTTGTTACCTGAAAAGAGTTATAGCCTATCTCAATGTAGAGGTTGTTACCTGAAAAGAGTTATAGCCTATCTCAGTGTAGAGGCTGTTACCTGAAAAGAGTTATAGCCTATCTCAATGTAGAGGTTGTTACCTGAAAAGACTTATAGCCTATCTCAGTGTAGAGGTTGTTACCTGAAGAGAGTTATTGCCCATCTCAATGTAGAGGGAAGGGTTACCTGAAAGGAGTTATAGCCCATCTCGATGTAGAGATGGACGACGTTGAACTCATCGTGATCGACGTGGTCTGAAGGGAAGGCGATGAAGATGACGATGTACATGATGCCGAACAGGGGGATCAGCACCAGGATGAACTTGGCGAACTTCCTGTGACCACAGACAAGAACAAAAGAAAGAAAAATTAATTAACATTGTGCAAGTGTGAACACATACCGTCGGATCAAAAACAGAAAGAAAAGAAAGAAAAAGTAATTAATATTGTGCAAGTGTAAACACATACAGTTGAATGAAAAAGAGAGAGAGAGAGGAGGGGGGGGGACGACAGAAAACTAATTAATGTTGTACAAGTGTAAATAAATACATCTAGGTTAACAAACAAACAAACAAACAACAACAACACACATACACACACAAGAAAGAGAGAGAGAGAAAAAAAAAGAATGCTATGCAAGTGCGAACACATACGCTTGGATGAAAAAAAAAAAGAAAGAAAGAAAAAAAAAAAAAAAAAAAAAAAAAAAAAAGAATGTTGTGAAAAAATAAACACATACAGCTGATACAGGCAAGCTCCAAGAAGGAAGGTAGTAGAACGGTTAACTCACTCAGTACGGCCAGTCCTCTCTTCTCCTCTACACAGACCCCATCGGATGTCCAGTGGGTGTCTGAGTGACCCAACCTTTAGCTTCTGTCGCCAGAATTGTGGGATTCTTTGTCTACATTCACCTCTTCAGTATAAGAGCCTTCCGCTTGCAATATTTTGATGGTGGTAATTGGGGTGAAACGCTGTTAACGCCGTCTCTTTCGCCGTTCGTATGGAGAGAGTTAATGAAGTGACTTCTCTGGTGAGACAGAGTGGGTGGGGGTCTGGGTTCCATCCCCAGATCTCGCCCTTTCGACCTATGTTCTTTAGTTTAGCGTCTTTTCATTATCAGTGATACTAGTTTCTGCTATGTTTGACTGGGTGGGTGTGTGGATAGGTGCGCGCACGCGCGTATGTGTGTGTGTGTGTGTGTGTGTGTGTGGGGGGGGGTGGCTTTGTGTGTGTGGATGTGTGTGTGTGGATGGTTGGGTGGATGTGTTTGGGTGGCTGTGTGTGTGTGTGTGTGTGTGTGTGTGTGGGTGGGTGGGTGGGTGGGTGGCTGTGTGTGGGTGGCTGTGTGTGTGTGTGTGGGGGGGGGGGAGAGTGGATGTGTGTGGGTGGCTGTGTGTGTGTGTGTGTGTGTGTGTGTGTGTGTGTGTGTGTGTGTGTGTGTGTGTGGGTGGATGTGTGTGGGTGGCTGTGTGTGTGTGGGGGGGGTGGGGGGGGTGGATGTGTGTGTGTGTGTGTGTGTGTGTGTGTGTGTGTGTGTGTGTGTGTGTGTGTGTGTGTGTGTGTGTGTGTGTGTGTGTGTGTGTGTGTGTGTGTGTGTGTGTGGATGTCTGTGCGTATGTCAAAGAGAGATCGATAAGAGAGCGGGAAATCCACTAAGCTGACAGACAGACTGACAGATGGATACACAAAGCGCATAGCCATTTTCCTGTTTTGAAAGGATCGAGTCCCTTGGATCAAAACGGTTCTTGTCTGCTCTTTCCATTTCCATCTCTTTATGTCTCCCTGTCTCTGTCTATCTCTCTGTCTATCTGTCTCTCTACATACATACATACATACATATATATATATATATATATATATATATATATATATATATGTGTGTGTGTGTGTGTGTGTGTGTGTGTGTGTGTGCATATATATATATATATATATATATATATATATATATATATATATATATATATATCCCTCTCTCTCTTCTTATTCACACACGCACACAAACGCACGCGTGCGCGCACACACGCACACACACACACACTCACACGCACACACACACACACACGCACACACACACACGCACACCACACACACACACACACACCTGTACTTGGAGCTGCCGACGTGGCGATGGTTGCTACGAACCCTCATAAACAGCACGCGGAAAATGTCCAGGAGGAAGAAGAAATTCATCTGAAAACGAACAACAAAATCTATGTGTCAATCAAAAACAAGACCCCCTCACACACACACACAGACACACACCCACCCCCGAAAAAAAAAAAGCGGACAAATTGAATGCTTGCGCGGTTGCCAAGTTGCAAAAAGATAGAGTGAAGAAGGAGATAACTATTGAAGGGTTTGGTAGAGAGAGAGAGATAGACAGAGACAGAAAATGAGAAAGAGAGAGAGAGACAGAGAAAGAGAGAGAGAGAGAGAGAGAGAGAGAGAGAGAGAGAGAGAGAGGGAGAGACAGAGACATGGAGTGACAGGGAGAGAAACAGACAGACAGGCAGACAAACAGACAGACAAAACATGTTCCCTAAAAGGGCAGCCGACCTCAAAAGGCATCATTTCAAGGGTGAATCCCTGTGAATTCTTTTAATTAAAAACTCCCAGTCGAAGAGAAACCAAAATGTCGTAATCAAGATAATGTTAGAGAGAGAGAGAGAAAAAAAACAACACAAACAAACCCCACCTTAACTCATCTAAACGCTTCAGTCAGTCCACGCTAATATGGAAATCAAGTTTAGAATATTCATTCCCTGCAGCAACTAAAAACAAAAACAAAAAAACCCCATAAATATTGGGAGGAATATCGCGTAACATAATCTTCTATGAAGCCAGCAACAAAATTCTTTGCCTGGTAACATGCCGATCCCCGCAAGTCGATTGAGCAAAGAGATAGAGAGACAAGCAGGCAGACAGACAGACAGACACACAGACAGACACACACACACACACACACACACAGAACACACACACACACACACACACACACACACACAGAGGTTAATCCAATCTCACGGACATTGTGAAGTTGAGGTGAAATTGACAACAACAAAAAACACCGGGTCGACCAAATTTTCATAAACTGGTGAAATTACTCATCCAGCCAATGGAAGCTGCCTCTAAAACATTACAAAAAAACAACAACATCTTCTGGTAACAGTTATTGTCCGCGCATGTAGGCGGAAAAATTGTTTCTGATTTGACCTTGGCCTTTCCCACAAGGTCACTCATACAGCTCATTAATTTTTACGTGCTAGTTTGTTTTCGGTATTTTTGAAAACCTCCTCCTCCTCCTCCTTCTTCTTCTTCTCCTTCTCCTTCTTCTCCTCCTCCTCCCTCTTCTTCTCCTCCTCCTCCTCCTTCTTCTTCTCCTTCTTCTCCTCCTCCCTCTTCTTCTCTTCCTCCTCCTTCTTCTTCTCCTTCTTCTCCTCCTCCTTCTTCTTCTTCTTCTTCTCCTCCTTCTTCTTCTCCTCCTCCTCCTCCCTTTCCTTCTTCTTATTCTCCTCCTTCTTCTTCTCCTTCTTCGTATTCTCCTCCTCCTCCTTCTCCTTCTTCTTCTCCTCCTTCTTCTTCTCCTCCTCCTTCTTCTTCTCCTCCTCCTCCTTCTTCTTCTCCTCCTTCTTCTTCTCCTTCTTCGTATTCTCCTCCTTCTCCTTCTTCTCCTCCTTCTTCTCCTCCTCCTTCTTCTTCTCCTCCTCCTCCTTCTTCTTCTCCTCCTCCTCCTCCCTTTCCTTCTTCTTCTCCTCCTCCTCCTCCCTTTCCTTCTTCTTCTCCTCCTCCTCCTCCCTTTCCTTCTTCTTCTCCTCCTCCTCCTTCTTCTCCTCCTCCTCCTCCTCCCCCCTTTCCTTCTTCTCCTCCTCCTCCTCCTTCTTCTTCTTCTTCTTCTCCTCCTCCTTCTTCTCCTTCTTATTCTCCTGCTCCTTCTTCTTCTCCTTCTTCGTATTCTCCTCCTTCTTCCCCTTCTCCTTCTTCTTCTCCTTCTTCTTCTTCTCCTCCTTCTTCTTCTTTCGTGTTTATCCATTTATTTTAAACCGTTAAATGTTAAAAGCTAACAGCTCAAATACTGTTTTATTTTATTTTATTTTGTTTTATCTCCTTTTCGTTTAGGATTGTATTCACTGTGTTGGATTCTAAGCGGTTCTTTTCGTTCAGACTCTGCGTCAACTGGTCCACGAATTACGGCGGTGATACATAGAGAGGGCCGACATCCACATCAGTCATAAAGTGCGTTGGGTTACGCTGCTGGTCAGGCATCTGCTTGGCAGATGTGGTGTAGCGTATATGGATTTGACCGAACGCAGTGACGCCTCCTTGAGCTACTGATACTGATAGTGATAGTGATAAAGTTCTTCGTAACAACATTAAAGCCTTCTTTTCCATACTTCTCTCTCTCTCTCTCAGCCCGTTACACACACACACACACACACACACACACACACACACACACACACACAAGCACGCACGCACGCACTCACACACCGATTGACAGACGGACAGACATATAGAAAGATCACATTTACACGCACACACACACACACATACACACACACACACACACAGAGACACACACACACACGCACGCGCACACACACACACACACACACGATCTAATATCACTTAAAGTGGAAGACGTTAAACTGAAGACTACTGCACACACACACGCACACACACACACACACACACACACACACACACACACACACACACACACACACACACACACACACACACACACACACACACACACACACACACACACACACACACACACACACACACACACACACACACACACACACACACACACACACACACACACACACACACACACACACACCCAACCGACAGGCCAGCAGGCAGACAGACAGACAGACAGACAGACAGACAGACAGACAGACGGGCTACACAGATGCCATCAGGTCTTACCATGACCATGGCAATCCAGGGTCCTTTGAGGATCCAGAAGTAACCTGCGTTCTGCTGCATGTTCCAGCAACTGGGAGTGAACAGGAACCATCGTCACGATGATGATGACGATGATGATGACGATGATGATGATGACGATGATGATGATGATGATGATGACGACGAATGAAAGAGTGCAGACAAGAGAGACAGCAACAACGAAAGAGGCAAGGGAAGAAGGAAGGAAGGAAGGAAGGAAAGGGGAAGGGAGGGAGGAGGAAGTAAGGAAGGGAGGGAGGAAGGAAGGAGGGAAGGAAGGAAAGAAGGAAGGAAGGGGGAAGGGAGGAAGGAAGGAAGGAAGGAAGAAATGAAGGAAGGAAAGAAAGAAAGGAAGGAAGGAAGGGCATAAGAAAGAAAGAATGACTAAATGAAAGGGATGGGTAGAAAAAGGAAAGGTAAGAAGACAGAGAGAAAATACTTTTTTTTATGTCACAGTGGATACACGAACATGCACTGAAACAACAACAACAACAACAGTTCAATGTAAGTCTATATTCAGCGCTGCTAAAAATAACACAAACACACCACCACCACCACCAACAACAACAACAACAACAACAACAGCAACAACGCTTAAAACAGCAACAACAACAACAACAACAACAACACAGACAACAACAACAACAACAACAAGAGAACACCAACATTAACCCTTTCACTACCAAACTCGCATTTATGCAGCAGCTAGGTATAGAGGACCCATGTCACTGAAGGGTGACCAGATCATGGGTCTGTTATCCATGAACCTACTGCTCTTTATGTTCGGTGGTAGGATAAGCCTTTTTTTTTCCACATCACATGGGGGAATCCCCCAGTTCGTCTAAAGCACCGTATTTTCTGTGTGATAGCACAAGGGAAATTTGAACTCCAAATTGACTGGCAGCGAAAGGGTTAAGAACAAAGATGAAACAAGCAAGCTAACGCACAAAATCCAAAGCAATGAATCGTAACCACTTCTGTTGA
>NC_134894.1:62045030-62050030 GCF_041734735.1 Babylonia areolata | reverse complement strand
GCGACGCAACCCTTCTGTTGTCGTGGGGTCTTGTACCTGCGTATGCCGGCTGTACACGGGACCTCGGTTAATTAATCGTCTTGTCCGAACCACTAGCACCCAGAATGTCGCTCAAAAAGAGTCAAAGAAATTTAATCCTTTTGCCCCTTTTGGGGTGTGGAGGATACAATAACAATACATACTCATTGAATCACAATTTCAGTCCAACGATGTCTCCGAAACACGCAAAAACACACACCCACGCACGCACGCACGCACACACACACACACACATGCACTAATGATAATGATTTGCAACAAAACAAATTAAACTTAAACATGCTGACAAGTATGTTTTAGACGTAACAAAAGTTGCACACTCTTTCCAAGTTTTATGAATTTACTTAGATTTAAGTTGTGTTTTCTTCCTAGCACTGAATACATTGCATAAACCGAACATTGATATAATTATGTGATTTATATTTATGTTGTGGGATCAGTTTATTTCGAATTACAGTATTTTGGGGACATTCCAAACCAAAACGAAATTCATCTCCAGCAGTACCCATATTACATTCCTTGCAAATTCTGTTTTCCCTAGCCACGACTCTTAACTCTCAAGAGAATAACGTACCATGGACTAAAAATGACACGTTAACACAGACACACAGACACACAACACACACACACGCCCCCCTCACTCCCCCCCCCCCCCCCCCCCCCCGCCCCCCTCACACACACACCCTACCCCTCGCTTCGAACGGCTGTGTATGTTGCGGGCTTTAATGCATTTAATCGATGGGAGCCCCCGTGGAGGCCGCTACCAAGGGGCGTCACTGGCGCTGAGGGAATGACAGGGTTAAATCCCCTGCCTTGCCTGTCACTTCCTTGTCCATGCGGACGGCTTCCGAAACTTTGCAGGGTCTGCCACACCCTTATGTCAGTCTGTGGGTCTGTGACAGGCTGGAGCGAGGGAGGTGTGTGTGTGTGTGTGTGTGTGTGTGTGTGTGTGTGTGTGTGTGTGTGTCGCGTATATGAACGCGTGCACTGACAAGTGAAGCAGAATCGAGAAGCCATTCACACACACACACACACACACACACACACACACACACACACACACATACGCACACACGCACGCATGCACACATACACACACACACAGATAGAGAGAGAGGGTGGGAGAGAGAGAGGGGGGAGAGGGAGGGAGGGAGAGAAGGAGAGAGAGAGACAGAGAGAGAGGAAGAGGGAGGGAAAGAGAGGGAAAGAGAGAGGGAGAGAGAGAGAAGGAGATAGAGAGGGAGGGAGAGAGAGAGGGGGAGGCATGGAGAGAGAGGGGGGAGAGAGTGAGAGGGAGAGAGATAGGGAGAGAGAGGAAGAGAGAGGGAAAGAGAGGGAAAGAGAGAGGGAGAGAGAGAGAAGGAGAGAGGGAGGGAGAGAGAGAGAGAGGGGAGAGAGGGAGAAAAAAAGAGAGAGAGTGTGAGAGAGAGAGAGGGGGGGGAGATAGGGAGATGGAGAGAGGGAGAGAGAGAGAAGGAGAGAGGGAGAGAGAGAGAGAGGGAGAGAGAGAGAGAGAGGGAAAGAGAGAGGAGAGAGAGAGAGAGAAGGGGGGGGGGGGAGGGAAAACAAAATATCATGCTGTGTGTCAATGCAATGAATAGAACTGGGACGCTGTTTCAGAATACACAAGGCCTTGTTTTTTTGTTATTTGTTCTTTTGGTGTTTTTTGGTGTTTTTTTTCAGCTTTGCTTACCTTTTTCTATTCACAGTTCTCTTCCCACGTCACGCCCTGTTTCGCTTCACCGCTATCAACGACCATCCCCCCTATAGTTAACTGTGTCTGTTGTCATACATGGGGGTGGTAACTATCACGGTTTTTTCCCCCCCCGTCGTCTTTTTTGTTATTGCACAGCCACATGTCATTTGAGAGAGAGAGAGAGAGAGAGAGAGAGAGAGAGAGAGAGAGAGAGAGAGAGAGAGAGAAAGAGAAAAGCAAGCAAAAAACAAGTAAATCAACCACCATGGACCATTGGAGTACAGTGACCTCGTTTTGAAAGTCACGTGGGCTGCTTGGGTGGTGGTGGTGGTAGTGGTAGTTGTTATGGTGGTGGTAGTGGTAGTTATGGCGGCGGTGGTGGTTGCTGTTGTGGTGGTGGTGGTGGTGGTGGTGGTGGTAGCGGTTGCGGTGGTGGTGGTGGTGGTGGTTGTGGTGGTGGTGGTGGTGGTGGTGGTGGTAGCGGTTGCGGTGGTGGTGGTGGTGGTGGTGATGGTGGTGGTGGTGGTGGTGATGGTGGTGGTTGTATTCGTATTTCTCTTTTTTTTTATCACAACAGATGTCTCTGTCTGAAATTCGGGCTGCTCTCCCCAGGGAGAGCGCGTCGCTACACTACAGTTCCACCCATTCTTTTGGTATTTTTTCCTGCGTTCAGTTTTATTTGTTTTTCCTATCGAAGTGGATCTTTCTACAGAATTTTGACAGGAACAACCCTTTCGTTGCCTTGAGTTCCTTTACGTGCGCTAAGTGCATGCTGCACACGGGACCTCGGTTTATCGTCTCATCCGAATGACTAGCGTCCAGACCACCACTCAAAGTCTAGTGGAGGGGGAGAAAATATCGTCTGCTGAGCCGTGATTCGAACCAGCGTGCTCAGATTCTCTCGCTTCCTAGGCGGTCGCGTTACCTCTAGGCCATCACTCCATTTGTGTAGCTGTGGTGGTGGTGGTGATGGTGGTGGTGGTAGTTGTGGTGGTGGTGGTAGTTGTAATGGTGGCGTTCGTGGTGTTGGTGGTATTGGTGTTATTAGTGGCGTGTGTGTGTGTGTGTGTGTGTGTGTGTGTGTGTGTGTGTGTGTGTGTGTGTGTGTGTGTGTGTGTGTGTGTGTGTGTGTGTGTGTGTGTGTGTGTGTGTGTGTGTGTGTGTGTGTTACTTTCTGGAAAAGTTGATCATGGCGTGTGAGTACGTGTTTGTGTGCCATTTTTACTTAAACGTGCTTCCACAAGTATCGATATTGAACATGTGTGTGTGTGTGTGTGTGTGTGTGTGTGTGTGTGTGTGTGTGTGTGTGGTGTGTGTGTGTGTGTGTGTGTGTGTGTGTGTGTGTGGTGTGTGTGTGTGTGTGTGTGTGGTGTGTGTGTGTGTGTGTGTGTGTGTGTGTGTGTGTGTGTGTGGTGTGTGTGGTGTGCGTGTGTGAGTGCGTGCGTATATGCCCCTTTTCGCCTTGACGTCTTTCAGCTAAAAGCAAAATTGAGCAGGATGTGTGTGCGTGTGTGTGCTTTTCTTTAAAAAAATTTTTTTTAGCCCCTTTAACGCCTGACCACTAAAACCTATATCTAAACATGTTTGTGTGCATGATGTGTGTGTCTATGTGTTTGTGTAGGCGTGCCGTGTGTGTGTGTACGCGTGTGCGCACGTGCTTATCATATGTACCTGTGTGTGTGTGTGTGTGTGTGTGTGTGTGTGTGTGTGTGTGTGTGTGTGCGCTTGAGGAGGAATATTTGCGCAACGAGTGAGGTAGGGAAGAGAGCAAGCCGCGGATATAGTTACTATTTTATGTCACGGCAGATGAATGATTTAGTTTCAACCTTTCAGTTTGTTTTCATGTCGGTGTACAGGTGTGGAGATGTTCGAATATGCAGCTCACCACGTCAGCTTAGAAGAAGAAGAAGAAGAAGAAGAAGAAGAAGAAGAGAGAGAAGGAGAAGGAGAGAGAGAGGGAGAAGAAGAAGAGAGAGAAGGAGAAGGAGAGAGAGAGAGAGAGAGAGAGAGAGGAGAGAGAGAGATAGTGATTGGAAGAGAGAGAGAAAGAGAGAGAGGAGAGAGAGAGAGGAGAGAGAGAGAGAGAGAGAGAGAGAGAGAGAGAGAGAGAGCAGGGCATCGTGACCAATAACACTGCACACTCACTTCATCTGTTTCCATTTATGCTCTCGCCTTTTGATACTCCACAATTTTCCTCGATTTCCTTTCGAGTTTAAATTTCCAGTGTTTTTCGTGGTCATTGCACAGTTGTGTGATATAACAATGTCTTTTTGTTTGCGTTTGATTTTGTTTCGTTTTTTTTGTAAAAGGCAAACAAAATCACGATTCCTTGCTTTCATCACAGAACTAAGTCTTTCCTTGCTGACGTATTTCTCACCATTATCTCTGTCTTTTTCTACCTCTCTACCTGTCGTTGTCTCTCTGTCTTTCTGACATACGCATACTGCAGAGTGCGCATGACAAAACGGAAGCGGAAATGAACTGGAACTGGACACCGTATAAGCTAAGGTTCTCCGTTTTGTCTGTTTGGCTGTGTGTGTGTGTGTGTGTGTGTGTGTGTGTGTGTGTGTGTGTGTGTCTGTTTGTTTCTGTTTGTCTGTCTAAGTGTCTGTCGGCGTTTCTATCTGCTTTTTTCCGTGTGTGTGTGGGTGGGGGCGTGGGGGTGTGTGTGCGTGTGTGTGTGTGGGTGCTTGCGTGCGTGCGTGCGTGCGGGTGTGTGTATGTTATTTGAACGTATAATCAGAAACAGAAAGGAAGGAAACTGAAACAACGAATCTTTTCATTTCTGTCGTTGGATTAATCAACAAAGTATGATAAAGAGGTGGGTTTTTTTTTTCTTCTCCAATTTAACAAATATACAGATTACCCGTCACATCCACATGCAATGCATATTGACTATTGTTCTTTTGATACATAAAGAAAAATAAAAGAGAGAAACAATACGAAAAAGAAAAGAAAGAGGGACAGACAGAGCGTTGGACAATGCCACGTGTGATTATCTATCTATCTATCTATCTATATATGATAGTCAGTCGTGTCCGACTATGACCATCAGAACAGCAGAGGAGGCAACTGCTGTTCCGACTATTTGGGCTAGAATTTGGTTATAGTGGAGAGTGTCTTGTCCAAGTTACATCCCCACTCTCTCGGCCAAGAGGGTTTTAGGACAGTCGGCGTTGGGGTGGTTCCCAAAGGCCAACTAGCCCACAATGCTGTAGCACTAAGAGCCAGTGCAATTTTGCCTCCTAGTTTGAGAGTCATAGTC
>NC_134894.1:62040030-62042530 GCF_041734735.1 Babylonia areolata | reverse complement strand
GGGGGGTGGGTGGGAAATAGGCTGTTCCAAGGTTCTCTTTTCGCTGTGTGTGTGTGTGTGTGTGTGTGTGTGTGTGTGTGTGTGTGTGTGTGTGTGTGTGTGTGTGTGTGTGTGTGTGTGTGTGTTTTGGCCTGAAATAAGTTGTGGTGGTGGAAGTTTTGATGCTATCTGTCAGCCTGTCTGTCATAAATGGAGTGATGGCCTGGAGGTATTCCGCGTCCGCCTAGGAAGCGAGAAGAATCTGAGCGCGCTGGTTCGAATCACGGCTCAGCCGCCGATATTTTCTCTCCTTCCACTAGACCTTGAGTGGTGGTCTGGACGCTAGTCATTCGGGTGAGACGATAGACCGAGGTCCTGTGTGCAGCATGTCCTTAGCGCACGAAAAAAAAAAAAACCCACGGCAACAAAAAGGGTTGTTCCTGGCAAAATTCTGTAGAAAAATCCACTTCGATAGGAAAAACAAATAAAACTGTACGCAGGAAAAAATACAAAAAAAGAAAAAAGAAAAAAAAAGGGTGGCGCTGTATTATAGCGACGCGCTCTCCCTGGGGAGAGCAGCCCGAATTTCACACATAGAAATCTGTTGCGATAAGAAAGAAATACAAATAAATGTCTGTCATCTGCATGTATGTCCTACTTATCCCTTTGTCTGCCTGCAGCCTACCTCTCTCTCTCCCTCTCCACCCTACTCCCTCCCCCCCCCCCCCCCGCGCACCTCTCTCTCTCTCTCTCTCCCCTCAGCAGATACTATGCCCAATGTGTAAGCTTGAAATCGAAGATGAAAACCATGTTTCCTTTGTCAGTTCAGCTTATGTAGCTTTACGCAACGAGTTCTTCTTTCCGGTTGAGTCCGAGACTCAATGATTTGCCTGCACTGATGGGAGCTGATGACGCCGAGACCGTGTCAAAGCTTTCTCGCTTTCTGTACAGAGTTTTTAGATTGTGCTTAGAGCGTACACGCTGAAGCTGGCTTCCAATTTGCATCGCAGCATTCCTTTCTGATACTTGTGTTGTTAGTGTGAATTATCCTCTGCTACGTTTCATGACAATGTCTGTCTACTTGAAAATGTTTTTTTTTTTTTTCCTTTCTTTTTAACGTTGAATGACCCCAACTCTCCATTGAAATGAAGCTTATGTGTTTCTTCAATAAAACATCATCATCATCATCATCATCCCTCTCTCTCCCTCTCTTTCTCAAGCAAAGGACAACAGAATCAACTCTATTCCTATAGTTTCAGAAAAAAAAAGTTTGAACAGAAAAACAAACGACACAAAACAACAACAGCTGCTTCAGCATCAGCTACAACAACAACAACAACAACAACAACGACGACGACGACAACAATAAATCGGCATTGCCACATTTTGTAAATCACTCACACGCTAAACAAATGACCACACACACACACACACACACACACACACACACACACACACACACATCTGTCTCTCTCTCTCCCTTTCTATCTATTTATCTATCCATATCATATATCTCGGTGTTTGTGCGTTTCGTTATGAGCTATAGGTACAACTTCATGTCTGTATTTAATCTACTCTAAAATATACTGTAAACCTGGCAACGTTGTCTAACTTCCCTGTTTGTGCACACACCCCTACCCCCTCCGCCATCCCCCCGTCTAAACATGTCACTTTGTCCGAGCCCCTCTTTTTGTTGTTGGTTTGGTTTTTTTTGCTGCCCCATCATCTGCACCGTTTCAGTGGCATTACTCCCACGCCGCTCATTTGGATTCCTCCACACACGGCCACACCCGGGTTCGTCCGTCGCAGTTCCAGCGTCGGCAGTCCACAGGGAACCATCGATGTTAGGTCGCCAGGAGGCCACACACCAGAGGAGACCCTGCACTGCTGCTGAGTCACTTCGGTGGTGTTCAGTGGTGCCTGTTCTGATTTAACGTACTTAGGACACCACCTACTAAGCCCCCTACTAACGACAATAATGGCTTAGTCGCGGAGCCAGACAGTGAGCGTCTCTCCCAGAGTGGAGACCGCCACCACGTCTCTCAAACAACAGCCCCCCATGAATCTGCCGACGCTGAAGACACTGAAGACAGCCGCTCTCTCTGCCGACCGCGTTCAGGTGTTGACGCAAGGAAAGAACAAGCAATCTCACGTGACACGCACAGCACCATCCCATTGGCTAACGTCGTCGGTCTGTCAAAACACGAAACCCAAACCTACAGCACACCCTGAACGGAAAATAAACTCACAACGCCTTACTTCGAAATACATTTCGTAGACTAGAACTTTACACGGAAACCAGACAAAACATCATTTTCATGATTTTTTGTTTTTTTGTTTTTTTGTTTTTTGTTTAATACTGAAGCACTGTTCTGAAACTTCCATGTGACGTCAGCTTTAAAAAATCGGTTTTTGTTGTATGTGTTTTTATCCCCAGGTCTTCAAGGTCAGGATTGTCAATGTCTGGGCTTCGGGTGTGTGTGTGTGTGTGTGTGTGTGTGTGTGTGTGTGTGTGTGTGAC
>NC_134894.1:62025030-62027530 GCF_041734735.1 Babylonia areolata | reverse complement strand
CAAGCCAATTAGCTGTTGCGTTTTGTTGTTGTTGTTGCTGTTGTTATTGTTGGTTATTTGTTTCCAATTCATCGTAAATTCCATTACTCCATTCACTGTTTTTTTTCGTTACTTTCATTTTTGTGATAAAGTGGGTTATATTATTCTGCGTTCAACAAGAATGTATTGCTTTTTTTTTTTTTCTTCACCACTCATTTTCACTTTCGGGATTTTCGACATGAGTTTTAGAACTGCGTTTCAAACGACAATCTGTCTTCTGCTTGCTCTCTTTATTTACACCTCTTTATCTGGGCTGAAATTTCGTAGAAGCTGAGCAGCAGTAGTAATATTGGCAACTACTGTTTATAGTCGTTGTAGGACTAGCAGCAGCAGTAGCCTCCCTTTTGTTTGGAATCAACTTCCTCAGCCTCTCCGTCACTCATCTTCGCTGCAATCTTTGAAATCCAAGTCTGAAGACCCACCTGTTCCTCCTCCTGATTAATTCTCAACAGATCGTCCCTAAAATGACTTTGTGAGTAAGTGAGTTTTGGTAGTGTTAGAATTGGTTGGTAGTATTTTTGATTATGTACTATTTACGATAGTGTGTGCGTGTGCTTGTGAGTACTGTGGGTGTCGGGGGGCGATAAATTTTAATGATGTTTGGTATCTTGTGTTCATTTTTTCGTTTTGATATTTAAATATATGTTCTATTTGTAAACGCCTAGGGCTTATTTTCAGGATTAGGTCTAAATGCTCATAATAATAATGATGATGATGATGATAATAGCATAAGCAGCAACAGTAGTAGTAGTAGTAGTAGTAGTAATAGCAGTAGCAGCAGCATACTACTACTACTACTACAAGTAGTAGTTGTAGTGGTATCGACAGTAACAAGAACGACATCAACAGCAGAAAGCAATCAATTAAAAAAAAAATCACAATGAAATAACGGAAGACCAACAAAATGCATCTTCTTTGTTCTATGCAGTTCACACGCAGACAAACGATTCAGTTGAAATTCCAACTGTGGACTAAAAACACGAACCAAATAAAATTAAAAAAACAAAAAACAAGAGAGAGAGAGGAACAATAAAAACAAACACACAAACCAGTAAACAAACGCAGAAAACATAATAAAACAAACAAGACCAAAGTACACGTTACACATAACAAGATATCTCTATAACCATTTCCCCACTTTCCTAAACACTTGCTGGTCACGTGCAATTGACAGAGAGAGAGAGAGAGAGAGAGAGAGAGAGAGAGAGAGAGAGAGAGAGAGAGAGAGACGAAAAAAACAAAAAACACAAAAAAACCAACAAAAACAAAAAGGAAACGGAACTGTTAACCATACACAATCAACGATAATGACTATCAAACATGCAATTCAGATATAACAGAACGAAATATTGTTTCCAATAATTATAAGCTTTTGCAGTTCATAGCTTGCGACAGAAGAAAAGACAGACAGACAGACAGACAGACAGACAGAAAAAGGAACAGAGACAACGAACAACAAATCATGCTTTGCTGAACACAAAAAATAAAAATCAAACAAATAATTCAAAACGTGCATTGAAGGGGTTTTTTTTGTTTTTTTGTTTTTTTCCAGAATACACCTCCATAGAAAGTTTTAAAACTCGGTGAATACGGCCCTGGATTTAAAACAATTAGTTAAAAAGAAAATACATGTTGGGAGAAAAAAAAAAAGACAAGGAAATATCACTTGCTCCTGAAACACACACACATACACACACACACACACACACACACACACACACACACACACACGCGCACACACACACACACACTCAAAGAAAACCAAACCATACATACACACTCTATAGAAGTTTCCCTATAAACGAAGCCAGAGGCAATGTCATTAACCCAACTTTTTCTGCTCTTGTGGCGAGCTCGTGGGAGCTTTACACAAGCTTTCTCTCTCTCTCTCTCTCTCTCTCTCTCTCTCTCTCTCTCTCTTTCTCTCCTCTCTCTCTCTCTGCTATTGCCTTAAATGCCTGTGGCTATCCCCTTATATGGAAAAGCCGTGAAGACAATCAATTCGTATCACTCTCTTCAGCTTCACGTTTCACAGAACATCACATTTCGATCAGAAAGCTTCACGTTTTGCACAGAAAAAAAAGGAATAAATAGGGTAACAGAAATGAAATCTTTTCACTATTATAATATAGTCTTCCTCCCATTTTCGGACAATTCGGGTTTTATTTATTCATTCATTTATTGTGTATGTGAAGGGAGGGGGGAAGGGGGAGGGGAATGTTTGTGCGTGTGTATGTGAGCATGTGAATGTCTGTGTGTGTGTGTGTGTGTGTGTGTGTGTGTGTGTGTGTGTGTGTGTGTGTGTGTGTGTGTGTCAGTGTGTGCGTTCGCGCGCGGGTGTGTGTTTGCATGTGTGTGTGTGTGTGTGTGTGCGTGTGTGTGTGTGTGTGTGTGTGTGTGTGTGTGTGTGTGTGTGTGTGTGTGTGTGTGTGTGTGTGTGTGTGTGTGTGTGTGTGTGCGT
>NC_134894.1:62015030-62020030 GCF_041734735.1 Babylonia areolata | reverse complement strand
ACTCTCTCTCTTCGATTGCATTCATGTCTCTTCTCTTTTCACTATACTGTTGTGTATGTGTGAGCGCAACCTTATTATAAGTGTAATCGGTGTGTGTGTGTGTGTGTGTGTGTGTGTGTGTGTGTGTGTGTGTGTGTGTGTGTGTGTGTGTGTGTGTGAGTGGTGTGTGTGTGTGTGTGTGTGCGTTTTGTGTATGCGTGTGTGTGCCTGAGTGTTTAAATGTCTGTGAGTATCTGTGCGTGCATACGTGCGCGCGCTTGTGTGTGTGTGTGTGTGTGTGTGTGTGTGTGTGTGTGTGTGTGTGTGTGTGTGTGTGTGTGTGTGTGTGCGTGTGTGCTACACCTTCTGTAATTCCGATTCGCATGCAGATTACTGGTTACGCGATACCTCCTCACGTACTGATTTTGTCAAGTCATGAACATCCACACTCTCACATCAAATAGACAGCCCGATGGGACGAAGCATTAGGTAACAGGGAGACGCGCGGGACGAGTGCGCATGCGCTGCTGACGTGTTTGTTCCGGGACACGTGTCAATCGGAGTTGTCGTTATTGGCTAACCACTCCACCTTCTCTCTCTCGCGCGCGCGCGTGTGTGTGTGTGTGTGTGGTTGGCTGCGGCTAAATGGGTGTTGGACTTGATCCGAGTTTACGATATAAAAAAAATAGAAAGGAAAAAGAAATAAAGAACGAATGAATATGGGTTTACTATATAACACACACACAAACATTCACACACACACGCACGCACGCACACACACACACACACACACTCTCTCTTTCTCTCTCACTCACCCACGCACTCTTCTCTCTCTTGCACACACACACGGTACACACACATACACACATACGCACGCATGCACGCACGCGCGCGCACACACACACACACACACACACACACAGACAACTATATCACCAGAGCTTTTCAGCTAATGACATTCAACATTTCAGTGTTCAGTGTTCAGTTCTCTCTCTCTCTCTCTCTCTCTCTCTTGCTCTCGCTCTCGCAATTTGTCTATCTGTTTAAAGCATTCAGACTGCGATCAACTCTGATGTCTTAGAATTCTGAACTAAATACGTTTCTTGGTGAAGTGACCGCATACCTTTTGTTGTCTTGGTTATATGTTCATGTGTTTGCACCCCTTCTTGAAGGGCAATGGCCTATACGTGAATAAATTATCCGTATCCGTATCGCTCTCTTTCCCCCCACACCCCTCTCCCCCCCTCTCTCCCTCTCTCTCCATCTTATGGGTGGTGTTAGAGAACTTTAACCAGAAGAAGAAGAAAACAAACAGCCGTATATTCACAGAAGTAATAACTGTTCACCCATTTCGCGCTTTTCATTCATTCATTCATTCATTACTCATTCATTCATTTATCTATTTACTTACTTATTTATTTATTTACTTATTCATTTATTCATTTATCTATTTGCCCACTTCTAAGCTGGCTTCCAATCACATGCAAACGACCATCACCTCCTTTCATCACCAGACAGTGAATAATTGTGTGTGAAAATCAACGTAGATGTGCCTTTCAAAGTTCTCTAGGTTTGATTTATCCAGTTTGTTTGCTGTTTTGCAGAGCCGTTGGAAAAAAAAAGAAAAAAGAAAAAGAAAAAAAGATGGATACTAAAAGGCTGTGACTCCGAGCGAACAAATGTGTTTCACTGAAAGTGACTTGATGGTCCGAGAAAAAGCCTGAGTGAAGTGAAGGCCGTTTGGACAAGCTGACAAATTGCTTGCAACAGCTTTTGACCTTTTCCCCCCCCGAACAAAGTGCAGTTAACGGCGGCTTTCGATACAACGCCAGCTGGAAGTTTGCCGACAATCATCAGAAGCTTAAATTACGTCATATGGTGATTTCGTTTGCAGTCAGTGTGTAATGAATTACCTTTCGTTGTTTTTTATAAAGGAAAGCACAATAAAGAACATTTTTTTTAACACTAAGAATCCACTCAAACAGTAAAGATTTAACTATTTCAATGTGCTCACGTGACCAAAGGGCAGAATAATCTTGAGGAAGGATTTTACTGTTACCTCAAAAGTATGATTTCATACTGTGTTAACACAATTTATCTGTTATGAATTGGCGTTCTTATTCAAACCCGAAGGCATGATTGAACATTGTGCTGTTCTAAGGATGTTATGCCTATGCTTTTTTTTTTTGTTTTAATGTAATGTATGGCTGTCTACATGGCGCGGTAAATAAACAAAAAACGGTCTTACTCGTAAAATGTTACAAATGTACGAGCGTGCATGTGCGCGTGAGTGAAACCTAATTGAATGACACAGGAAACGAATGATGAGCGCCCAAATTGTTAGTGGGCTCTACCCAGGTAGGCAGCCTTTGTTGTGTAAATGACTCCGTGTTTGTAAAGCGCCCACAGCTTGGTCTCTGACCGAGGACAGGCGCTGTATAAGAATCCACATCGTACCATCAGATCATCTTTCAAGCGTGGACTTGGCAAGACCTTGAACTGTAGCCACGGGGTATCTGGTGCTAATCCCGCCTGCAGTGCGGGGATCAACGGCTGATTGTTTCCGGGGGGGCGGGGGTGGGGGTGGGGGGGCGGGGTATGAAAACCAAACTCCGCATTTTCAACTCCAATGTGAAGTCAATTCTGCTCTACGGATGCGAGACATGGTGGACAACACAGACGATGCAGCAGAAGGTTCAGACATTCTTCAACACCTGTCTGAGGCGCATCTACAAGATCCGATGGCAGGAGAAGATCCGAAATGAAGATCTGTGGGAGCGAGCGGGACAGGAACCAGTGGCCAAGCAGATACTGCGGAGGAAGTGGGGCTGGATCGGACACAGCCTCAGGAAGCCAGCGTCCAGCATCACACGCCAAGCCCTGACCTGGAACCCGCAGGGAAAGAGGAAGAGAGGCCGGCCTCGCAACAGCTGGAGGCGAGATACCGAGGCAGAGCTGAAGCAGCAAGGGACCAACTGGACTGGAATGGCCTGAACAGCCCAGAACAGAGTGCGATGGCGAGGGGTCGTCGATGGCCTATGCTCCACCAGGAGCGATGGGCAAAATGAATGAATGGGGGGGGGGGGGGGGGGGGGGGGGGGGGGGCTTCAGGGCGATGAGTGACTCCCGGCCCACATTGCAGTTCCATCAACGTTCGGCGCAGGGTGATGACAGGAGTCGAGGAGCCGGGATGGGCACTGAGCGATCCTGCCGCGCTACTGCTACTGCTACTGCTGCTGTGATGGAGTCTCCCGTCGGACCGACGGACGAGTAGGCAGGCAGGCTTATCTGTCGGTGTGTGTCCTCATATGGGAGAAGAGACCGATTCTAGATGCGCAGCACTTCCCACAGGTGTTGCAAGGGAAAACGTCTCCAGAAGTTGAGCCCTGCTTCCTTCGCTCACGCTTCTCCTTAATGGCCAGCGTTCTCTTGTTTTCAAACGTCTTTATGCCACTAGAGCACAGCATCCTCCATCTTCTACTCTTACTACTACTACTACTACTACTAGTACTGGTATTTATTTAGCGCTGAATCTTGTGCATAGACAAATCAAAGCGCTTGCGTCCAACAGTCAAGTGTTTGAATCTGGGTATGCGTAAACAGAGTGGATCCGAAGCTGATCGTAGTGAGCGAGATTGAGTGTAGAGGTGAAGGCAGCCACAGAGATAGGAAGGGGCTGATTTGTGAATGCATTTATAACACAGAGTGCTGATCTATAACACAGAGTGCTGATCTATAACACAGAGTGCTGATCTATAACACAGAGTGCTGATCTATAACATAGAGTGCTGATCTATATAACATAGAGTGCTGATCTATAACAGAGTGCTGATCTATAACACAGTGCTGATCTATAACACAGAGTGCTGATCTATAACACAGTGCTGATCTATAACATAGAGTGCTGATCTATAACACAGAGTGCTGATCTATAACATAGAGTGCTGATCTATAACATAGAGTGCTGATCTATAACATAGAGTGCTGATCTATAACACAGAGTGCTGATCTATAACATAGAGTGCTGATCTATAACACAGAGTGCTGATCTATAACACAGAGTGCTGATCTATAACAGAGTGCTGATCTATAACATAGAGTGCTGATCTATAACAGAGTGCTGATCTATAACACAGTGCTGATCTATAACATAGAGTGCTGATCTATAACACAGTGGTGATCTATAACATAGAGTGCTGATCTATAACATAGAGTGCTGATCTATAACAGAGTGCTGATCTATAACATAGAGTGCTGATCTATAACATAGAGTGCTGATCTATAACAGAGTGCTGATCTATAACACAGTGGTGATCTATAACATAGAGTGCTGATCTATAACAGAGTGCTGATCTATAACACAGTGGTGATCTATAACACAGAGTGCTGATCTATAACACAGTGGTGATCTATAACATAGAGTGCTGATCTATAACAGAGTGCTGATCTATAACAGAGTGCTGATCTATAACACAGAGTGCTGATCTATAACACAGAATGCTGATCTGACCGCGGTCGGTGTTGTCTGTTCACGGGGCAAGGCGCACAGCGTGAAGTCAGGGTCAGGATTCTATGGCCCGGCTACCGCGCTGCTGCGTTTGACCGGCACATCCTTTAGGAACAGCCCCCCCCCCCCCCCCCCGCCCCCCCCCCCTTCCGCCCCCTCACCCTCTCCACACCTCGTGTTAACATGTTGGAGGTCAATGTGTACTTGATCACTGGACTCCATGCGGTGCAGGGAGGGGGGGGGGCGTGGGAAGGGGGGTTGGGGGTGGGGGAGGACTAGATCCATGTGGCCTGCAATGTGTGCTTGACCACTGGACTCTATGCGGTGCCGGGAGGGGGGGGGGGGGTCCGGGGGGGTGGGGGGGGGGGGGAGGAGGACTGGGTCCACCTGGCCTGACCTGATTGCACTGATGAGAAAACACGATGGGGGCATCGTGGTCAGAACTGTAGTATCGACCGAGAAGAAGAAGAAGAAGAAGAGCAAGAAGCAGAAGCAGAAGCAGAAGAAGACAAAG
>NC_134894.1:61972530-61992530 GCF_041734735.1 Babylonia areolata | reverse complement strand
ACGTCCGTCTAGGAAGCGAGAGAATCTGAGCGCGCTGGTTCGAATCACGGCTAAGCCGCCGATATTTTCTCCCCCTCCACTAGACCTTGAGTGGTGGTCTGGACGCTTGTCATTCGGATGAGACGATAAACCGAGGTCCCGTGTGCAGCACGCACTTAGTGCACGTAAAAGAACCCACGGCAACAAAAGGGTTGTTCCTGGCAAAATTCTGTAAAAAAAAAAAAAAAAAAAAATCCACTTCGATCGGAAAAAACAAATAAAACCGCCAGCAGGAAAAAAAAAGAAAAAAAAGGTGGCGTTGTAGTGTAGCGACGCGCTCTCCCTGGGGAGAGCAGCCCGAATTTCACACAGAGACATCTGTTGTGATGAAAAGAGAACCGCACAGTCTTCAGCAATTTCTCCCCGTCCACTAGACCTTGAGTGGTGGTCTAGACGCTAGACATTCGGATGAGACGATAAACTTTGGCAGTGTGTGTAGCATGCGCTTAGCGCACGTTAAAGAACCAGCGACAACAAAAAGGGTATTGTTTCCAGGCAAGAAACTATGTAAAAAACAACAACTGGCTTTTGGTACAAAAACAAAACAGTACACTTGATGCCAGAAAAACACAATGTGGCACTGCACTGTGGCGATGCGCTCACTCTGGGGAGAGCAGCCTGACTTTCACACAGATGAATTCGTTGTGACAAAGAGTAATGCAATGGAATGCAATGCAATGTAATACAGCTCAGCACAGAACAACACAGCACAGCACAGCACAATACAATACAATACACAATACAATACACAATACAATACAATACGACACAATACAATACAGTACAATACAATACAACACAAAACAAAACAAATACAATACGATACTATACGACACCATACAATACAATACAATACCATACAATACGATACCATACAATATCATACAATACAATACCACACCATACCATACAATACAATACAATACAATACAATACCATACCATACCATGCAATACAATACAATACAATACGATACCATACAGTACAATACAATACGATACAATACAATACAATGAAATACAATACGATACCATACCCTTCCATACAATACAATACAATCCCATACAGTATCTTCCGATAGGGAAGACCTCGGCAGAACTCTCCACGAACTTGAAATTACAGCTCTCACGACAAACGGTCAGAGCGTGGCACAAAAAGCAACATCATTGAGGGGAAACACCACGTGTCTGATGACGAATGATCACCTCGGATGATGACGATGCTACTCTCTGGAGGTCCACTTTAGGCTGAGGACCACGAGAAAAGGGCTTGTACTCTGCGCTTCCTTTGGTAATGAATCCCGGCGTCATACAGGAAGCGCTCTTCAGGACGCTTAAACACCACTCCCAAAGATGCAGCCATGAAGTGGATGACCCTCGACTGTGTGAGTGGTCCTGTCTTTCCATTTGAGCCTCGTCTAAGTCGGAGCCAGCCACAAGCCGAAAAAAACAACCTAAAACAACAACAAAAAAACAAACCAAAAAAACCTCCTCCTGATGGGGCTAAATCCTGTTTGGCCATGGTGGCTGGTTACACCGAATTTCTCGGACATATCTCAGACATTTTCATAATGTGGAGAGATGGCCTGGAGGTAACGCGTCCGCCTAGGAAGCGAGAGAATCTGAGCGCACTGGTTCGAATCACGGCTCAGCTGCCGATATCTATTTTCTCCCCCTCCGCAAGACCTTGAGTGGTGGTCTGGACGCTAGTCATTCGGATGAAACGATAAACCGAGGTCCCGTGTGCAGCATGCACTTAGTGCACGTAAAAGAACCCGCGGCAACAAAAGGGTTTTTCCTGGCAAAAGTCTGTAAAAAAAAATCAACTTCGATAGGAAAAGCAAATAAAACTGCACGCAGGAAAAAAAAAAAAAAAGGGGGGGGGGGGGGGGCGCTGTAGTGTAGCGACGCGCTCTCCCTGGGCAGAGCAGCCCGAATTTCACACAGAGAAATCTGTTGTGATAAAAAGAAATACAAATACAAATAACTTCGTCTCCTGTTGCTTCCTTGCTGATTAATGCGAATTTCTACTTGTAACTTTGGGTTTTTATCTCTGTACCACCCCTCTCCCCCGTTTTCTTTCTCTCCTTTTTTTTTTTTTTTAACCCTCTTTCCCCTCTCTGTCTGTCTGCCTGTCTCTCTGTCGGTGTCTCTCTCTGTGTCCATCTCTCTCTTCCACACCCCGACCCCCCCCCACACCCCCTTCTCTCTCTCTTGCTCTCTCTATCTCCAAACACCATGGCATAACTACCGTCGACAGGTTTACGGAAGTATTACTTTTGGCCCCCAGAAACTGCATAACTTTCTTGAGAGGAGGAAGAAGAAGAAGAGGATGCGGAGGAGGGAGGAGAAGAAGAAGAAGAGGAGGAGGAGGAGGAACAGCAATGCAAATCCAGTGTGCTCCACAAGGATGATCCTCTTTTAGCTGCTGTCTGACAGTAATGCATCGTGCCATCACCACCCGAGCCCTAATCACACAGAATCCTACACTGCCGAGAAGAAGAAGAAGGACAAGAAGAAGAAGAAGAAGTAGTAGTAGTAGTAGTAGTAGTAGTAGTAGTAGTAGTAGTAGAAGAAGAAGAAGAAGGAGGAGAAGAAGAAGAAGGACAAGAAGAAGAAGAAGAAGTAGTAGTAGTAGTAGTAGTAGTAGTAGTAGTAGAAGAAGGAGGAGAAGAAGTAGTAGTAGTAGTAGTAGTAGTAGTAGTAGTAGAAGAAGAAGAAGAAGTAGTAGTAGTAGTAGTAGTAGTAGTAGTAGTAGTAAAAGAAGAAGAAGAAACAAACAAAGATGCACATTTAAAGGAACCGACAAAATGCCTGTTCAGATCCGCCAGGGTGATTATAAAAATTTTAAAAAAAAGACAAAAAAAAAGACAAGGGTATGCAACGTCTTCAGCTCTCTATCTCCCTGGCCCAGTGTCTTCACCTCACAACACTGGAAGGTCAGAGAAGAAGAAATGGTGGCAAATTCCTCCTCCGTTCAGGGGGAGAGCTAACAGGAAGCTCTCGTCACGCCGATTGCGCAGCCGCCTACAACTGCCAGTGGCACTGAATTCTCCTGTTGCGTCCTCCACCACTGTCTTCAGCTGTGATAAAGTGGTGTGTGTGTGTCTCTTCTTGTGCAGCTGCGTTTTCTCTTTGCACCCCTCCACCACCACCCCTTCCGTCCTTCTCCACTCTGATGAGTTCCTTTTGTACCCCCCCCCCCCCCCTCCCCTATCTACATTCCTTTGTTCTCTTTTTGTTCGTGTTTGTCTCCCTGCGCTTCTGTTTGTTTATCTAGTCAGTCTGTCAGTCTGTCTGTCTGTCTGTCTCTGAATGTCTGTCTCCTTTCTCTCTCTCTCTCTTTCTCTGTCTATCTGTCTGTCTCTGTCTGTCTGTCTGTCTGTCTTTGTCTCTGTTTCTCTCTCGAATATTTTGTAATGGTATAAGTTCACGTACCCCTTCATGAGGGGCAATGGGCTGATGAATAAACCTTTCGCATTCGCATTCTCTCTCTCTCTCTCTCTCTAAACAACGGCAGATGTGTAAGTCAGCCAATATGAATAAAACAAAAAAACAACAACAACCCTAGCCGTTGAGAAATTAAGATTCATTCATTAATTCATTATTTCTTTCTTTCTTTCACACATTCATTCATTCTCTCTCTCTCTCTCTCTCTCTCTCTCTCTCTCTCTCTCTCTCTCTCTCTCTCAAAACAACGGCAGATGTGTAAGTCAGCCAGTACGATTAAAACAAAAGCAACAACTCTAGCCGTTGGGAAATTAAGATTTATTCATTCATTCATTCTCTTTCTCCCCCCCCCCCGCCCCCCCGTCCCCTTTCTCTCTCTTCTTTCACCAAATCCAAATATGAAATGAATAAGTAGTAACTGCTTTACTTTCCACGCCTCAGTCACCTGTTATGCTCTTTGTCAAGAAAAGTTTCAGTCTCAAAAAAAAAACAACCCAATAACTTGTACACGACTACTTTCTGCTTTCTACGTCTTCACACCAGTCCACGCTTTAACATGTGAACGAGGTCATAATAATGGGATATGTAGGAAGCCAAAGCACAAAAAATAAGTAATCATTCGGCAGAACAGAAGCCACACAACGCAAGGTCTGTTCAAATCTCCCACAGTGACAAGGAAAACCCGACAGTGATGGGCGGTGTCGTCAAATCGATCTATGTGGCCGAATTTTTTCACCCCACGCTATTCTATAATAATAATAGTAATAATAATAATAATAATATAATTATACAGCGCTGAATCTTGTGCAGAGACAAATCTAAGAGTTTACCAGTCACTCACACGCATGCATAACTCTAAAACTGAAGAAACTGAAGACAGCGAAGAGGCAGGGGAGGGAGGCTATCTTGTGAAGAGGTGGGTTTTAAGGCCAGACTTAAGAGCTGAGTGCGGAGACCTGACGAAGCGAAAGAGGAAGTTCATTCCAAATACAAGGTCCAAAGACAGAGAAAGAACGACGTCCAACAGTGGAGTGTTTGAACCTGGGTATGCGTAAACAGAGTGGATCCGAAGCCGATCGTAGAGAGCGAGATGGAGTGTAGAGGGGAAGGCACAGAAAAGAAAATGCTGGTAAAATCCCTCGTTTCAAAGCAGATAAGCTAGAAGCTCTTGTCACGCTGATCATGAAACACGTCCATGCCGTTGGTAATGAAGTGTCTCAAACATCTAATGTGTGTGTGTGTTTGATAGTCAGTCGTGTCCGACTATAACCACCAGAACAACAGAGGAGGCAACTGCTGTCCTGACTAGATAGAATTTGATTATAGTGGAGAGCCTATCGCGAAGTTTTGCCTTGTTATACAAAGCTCGGTAGAAGAGAGAGTATTGCAAATACCCATATGTGTAATCCACTGCACACTAGCGCATAAATCATAATTTTAGGTCGTTACACTTAAAAAAATTTCAGTTATAGTAGAGAGCGTCTTGCCCAAGTTACATCCCCATTCTCTCGGCTTTGGAGGGTTTTAGGACAGTCGGCGTTGGGATGGTTCCCAAAGGCCAACTAGCCCTCATGGCTGCAGCACTAAGAGCCAGTGCAACTGTACACATCTAGTACTGAGGTTATAGTTCACAGGGTATCACTTATTGTAGATGCATTGCTCTGTATGTCTGCCTGTCTGTTTGTCTCCCATCGCAAAACACGACATTTGCAAGAGTTTGATTATTAGGTCGTACTCCCCCTCTCTGTATTTTTTAAAATTTTAACACGAACAATTTTAGTCTCCTAATAACATATGGAAAAAAAGTCCCCCATGCCTTCATATATATATCAGCCCGTGTTTTAACATTCAATTTTGTATGTGAAAGATGAAGAAGACAAAGAACAAAAAAAAGCAAACCAAAAACAAAAATCTCCCAAAACAAACAAAAAAAAAGCAAAGTAGCCCCTACCTCTATATCGGAACAGAAGCCACTCAACGCCAGTTCAAATCCGACAGCGTGACAAAGTATAAGCCGACAGTGATGCGCAGTGTCTTCGGATCTATCTCTGTGGCCGCTGCCTTCACTCTACACTGATTCCCAGGGAGGGGAAATGCCAGAAATGTCCTTCTTTAAATAAGACAGGTAGCCTGGAGACTGTCACGTTTCGTAGACTGCGCCAGAAAAAATGACATCAGTGGAATTGAAGTCTCTTTCCATCTCATGCGATCTTGAATCCGTTTAAGATAAAAGCGGGGGTGGGGGTGGGGGGTATATTTGTATTTGTATTTATATTTCTTTAGATTTCTTTCTGTGAAATTCGGGCTGCTCTCCCCATGGAGTGCGCGTTGCTATAATACAGCGCCACCCATTTTTTTTAAATTTTTTTCTGCGTGCAGTTTTATTTGTTTTTCCTATCGAAGTGGATTTTTTTTCGACAATTTTTTTGCCAGGAACAACCCTTTTGATGCCGTGGGTTCTTTTACGTGTGCTAAGTGCATGCTGCACACGGGACCTCGGTTTATCGTCTCATCCGAATGCTGAGGCGTTTTCTCTTTGTACCCCCGACCCCCTGCAACACATACTCTCTCTCTCTCTCTCTCTCTCTCTCTTCTCTCTCTCCTCTCTCTCTCTCTCTCTCTCTCTCTCTCCCCTCTCTGTCTGTCTCTCTTCCATCAAAGCATGCTATACTAAATAGCTAATCGTAGCATCATCATCTTTCTTTTTTTTTCTTTTTTCTTTTCAATTTCCATGTATAAACCTCTGTCCGAGCCGCTATTAGAAGGAAAAAGGGGGTTTGACAATGAAGACAAATTGCAACATGCATGATCTTTTTTTTTCTTTGTTTTGCTAACACCTCTATCAGGCTGCGTTTCCCCCTTAGGGTATAATCTGCAGAGTATACGTCACTGAATCTAGAAACAAAATAGATTTTCAAAAAAAAAGAAAAGGAGGAAAAAGGAAAATAAATCAAGATGTAGCATCACAAGATGAAAATACGATAAAATGCATTTAAAAAAATTAAAGAAAACAAAATGTTACAACACAGAATGGAAATAAAATGAAATAGAATAGAGTAATGCAAATGAAAGCAAACTAACATGAATTTACACAGAATGAAATTAAAGGAACTGAAATAACACGATAAAAATTTTAAAAAATCCAATCAAGTCAAAGCACTGCAAGAAAGGTGACATTCCACGACCGAATCCACCTTTTTTCTTCTTTTTTTTTTCTTTTTTTTTTAGGGGGTTCGGAAAGGGGGGGGGGGGGGTAGGCAGAGGTGTGTGTGTGTGTGTGTGTTTGGGGGGGGGGAGGGGTTGGAGGGGGAGAGGAGAGACTTCTCTCGTCTTGTGCAATGATGTTGAAAAGTTCGTTAAGTCTGAGAGAGATCCTGCATTGGTTTTTAATTGCTATGCATGGGTCTGACATGTAATCATTGTGTAAAAAAGGGTGTCCACAATTTAAAGCCCCCCATCTCCCCTCTCTCTCTCTCTCTCTCTCTCTCTCTCTCTCTCTCTCTCTCTCTCTCTTTCGTATCATTTGGCCTTTCTTTTTTTCCTGAGCCAAATGTTGTTTTAATCAGATTTGAACAAATCAGCCAGGGTGACAGAACTGGATTGTGATACGAAGGTTCTTCAGCCTTACTCCCCTTTGTTTCTCTGCATCGCACTGGAAAAGAAACGAAATGGAACGTGTCTACATATTTGTAGTTCCCTTTATCTATTTATTTGCATGTTCAGTTAACAGCGACGGGAGTGTGAACAAAAACCGCTTACATGTAGGCTAGTCGATGACCTCCCAAAATACTCCTGTCAAGAAAAGTTTCAGTCTAAAAAAAACAAAACAAAAAAAAACCAAAAAAAAAACACCAATAACTTGTACACGACTACTTTCTGCTTTCTACGTCTTCACACCAGTCCACGCTTTAACATGTGAATGAGGTAATAATAATGGGATATGTAGGAAGCCAAAGCACAAAAAATAAGTAATCATTCGGCAGAACAGAAGCCACACAACGCAAGGTCTGTTCAAATCTCCCACAGTGACAAGGAAAACCCGACAGTGATGGGCGGTGTCGTCAAATCGATCTATGTGGCCGAATTTCTTCACCCCACGCTATTCTATAATAATAATAATAATAAGGTATTTATACAGAATCTTGTGCAGAGACAAATCTAAGAGTTTACCAGTCACTCACACGCATGCATAACTCTAAAACTGAAGAAACTGAAGACAGCGAAGAGGCAGGGAAGGGAGGCTATCTTGTGAAGAGGTGGGTTTTAAGGCCAGACTTGAAAGAGCTGAGTGCGGAGACCTGACGAAGCGAAAGAGGAAGTTCATTCCAAATACAAGGTCCAGAGTACAGAGAAAGAACGGCGTCCAACAGTGGACTGTTTGAACCTGGGTATGCGTAAACAGAGTGGATCCGAAGCCGATCGTAGAGAGCGAGATGGAGTGTAGAGGTGAAGGCACAGAAAAGAAAATGCTGGTAAAATCCCTGTTTCAAAGCAGATAAGCTAGAAGCTCTTGTCACGCTGATCATGAAACACGTCCATGCCGTTGGTAATGAAGTGTCTCAAACATCTAATGTGTGTGTGTGTTTGATAGTCAGTCGTGTCCGACTATAACCACCAGAACAGCAGAGGAGGCAACTGCTGTCCTGACTATCTGGGCTAGAATCTGATTATAGTGGAGAGCCTATCGCGAAGTTTTCCCTTGTTATACAAAGCTCGGTAGAAGAGAGAGTATTGCAAATACCCATATGTGTAAGCCATTGCACAACAGTGCAGAAATCATAATTTTATATCGTTATACTTAACAATTTTTTCAGTTACAGTGGAGAGCGTCTTGCCCAAGTTACATCCCCATTCTCTCGGGTTTGGAGGGTTTTAGGACAGTCGGCGTTGGGATGGTTCCCAAAGGCCAGCTAGCCCTCATGGCTGCAGCACTAAGAGCCAGTGCAACTGTACACATCTAGTACTGAGGTTACAGTTCACAGAGTATCACTTATTGTAGATGTATTGCTCTGTATGTATGCATGTCTGTCTGTCTGTCTGTCTGCCTGTCTGTTTGTCTCCCATCGCAAAACACGACATCTGCAAGAGTTTGATTATTAGGTCGTACTCCCCTCTCTGTATTTTCTTAACACAAACAATTTTAGTCTCCAAATAACATATTGTAAAACAATTGTTCTCCATTCCTTCATATATGTATTAGCCCGTGTTTTAACATTCATTTTTTTATATGATAGATGAAGAAGATAAAGAACAAAAAGTAAAACAAAAAGCAACCCAAAACAATAAAAAAACAAACAAAAAAAGCAAAGTAGCCCCTACCTCTATATCGGAACAGAAGCCACTCAACGCCAGTTCAAATCCGACAGCGTGACAAAGTATAAGCCGACAGTGGTGCGCAGTGTCTTCGGATCTATCTCTGTGGCCGCTGCCTTCACTCTACACTGATTCTCAGGGAGGGGAAATGCCAGAAATGTCCTTCTTTTAAATAAGACAGGTAGCCTGGAGACTGTCACGTTTCGTAGAATGCGCCAGAAAAAATGACATCAGTGGAATTGAAGTCTCTCTCCATCTCATGCGATCTTGAATCCGTTTAAGATAAAAGCGGGGGTGGGGGTGGGGGGTATATTTGTATTTGTATTTAGATTTCTTTAGATTTCTTTCTGTGAAATTCGGCTGCTCTCCTCAGGGAGAGCGCGTCGCTATAATACAGCGCCACCCATTTTTTGGAAAACTTTTTTCTGCGTGCAGTTTTATTTGTTTTTCCTATCAAAGTGGATTTTTTCTAACAATTTTTTTGTCAGGAGCAACCCTTCTGTTGCCGTGGGTTCTTTTACGTGCGCTAAGTTGCATGCTGCACACGGGACCTCGGTTTTTCTCTTTGTACCCCCGACCCCCTGCAACACATACATCTCTCTCTCTCTCTCTCTCTCTCTCTCCCCTCTCTGTCTGTCTCTCTTCCATCAAAGCATGCTATACTAAATAGCTAATCGTAGCATCATCATCTTTCTTTTTTTTTCTTTTTTCTTTTCAATTTCCATGTATAAACCTCTGTCCCAGCCGCTATTAGAAGGAAAAAGGGGGGTTGACAATGAAGACAAATTGCAACATGCATGATCTTTTTTTTCTTTGTTTTGCTAACACCTCTATCAGGCTGCGTTTCCCCCCTTAGGGTATAATCTGCAGAGTATACGTCACTGAATCTAGAAACAAAATAGATTTTCAAAAAAAAAAAGAAAAGGAGGAAAAAGGAAAATAAATCAAGACGTAACATCACAAGATGAAAATACGATAAAATGCATTAAAAAAAAACTTAAAGAAAACAAAATGTTACAACACAGAATGGAAATAAAATGAAATAGAATAGAGTAATGCAAATGAAAGCAAACTAACATGAATTTACACAGAATGAAATTAAAGGAACTGAAATAACACGATAAAAAATTTTTAAAATCCAATCAAGTCAAAGCACTGCAAGAAAGGTGACATTCCACGACCGAATCCACCTTTTTTCTTTTTCTTTTTCTTTATTTTTAGGGGGTTCGGAAGGGGGGGGGGGTAGGCAGAGGTGTGTGTGTGTGTGTGTGTGTGTGTGTTGGGGGGGCGGGGGTTGGAGGGGGAGAGGAGAGACTTCTCTCGTCTTGTGCAATGATGTTGAAAAGTTCGTTAAGTCTGAGAGAGATCCTGCATTGGTTTTTAATTGCTATGCATGGGTCTGACATGTAATCATTGTGTAAAAAAGGGTGTCCACAATTTAAAGCCCCCCCATCTCCCCACCCCCATCTTCTCTGTGTGTGTGTGTGTGTGTGTGTGTGTGTGTGTGTGTGTGTGTGTGTGTGTGTGTGTGTGTGTGTGTGTGTGTGTGTGTGTGTATTTCGTATTATTTGGTCTTTCTTTTTATTTCCTGATCCAAATGTTGTTTTAATTTGACTTTAACAATCAGCCAGGGTGACAGAACTGGATTGTGATACGAAGGTTCTTCAGCCTTACTCCCCTTTGTTTCTCTGCCTCGCACTGGAAAAGAAACGAAATGGAACGTGTCTACATATTTGTAGTTCCCTTTATCTATTTATTTGCATGTTCAGTTGACAGCGACGGGAGATGTGAACAAAAACCGCTTACATGTAGGCTAGTCGATGACCTCCCAAAATACTCCTCAGAGAAATTGATTATGTCTTTGTTTTGTGTTGTTTCGTTTCTTTGTGATGCTACTTTGTCCTCAGCTGAAAGATAAACAGCCGTTCTTGTGTCTAATGTGATACTGAAAATAATGATTTGGAGAAAAACAGTTAAAGGCAATGGGAATTAGAAGTCTCCATTCCCCCCCCCTCTCTCTCTCTCATCCTCTATCCCTCTATCTCTCATTCTCTCTTTCCCTCTCCCTCTCTCACCCGCTCTCTCTCTCTCCCTATCTCTCCCTCCCTCCCCCTCTCTGTCTCTGTCTCACCCTGTCTCCCTTTGTCTGTCTGTCTGTTTGTTTGTCTCTCTGTCTGTCTCTCCCTCTCTGTGTGCATCGCTCAGCCAAACAGAATGTCCAACAAATGAGCCAAAGTGAAAAGAGCAAAATTGACTTTGATTTCAACTTTCTCTGGCTGAGCTTCACTTTGTGAGCGAATCCACTTTTCTGGTACCCTGCACACCAACATCGTAATGTCATAATGAACGAGGTATTGTTGCTCTTTAGTTTGGTTTGGGTTTTTCTTCTTTTTCCTTCAAGTCTCATTCCCAGAAAACATCAGAAGCTAGATGAAAATGTCTTGACAAATCCAACCAAAGAGGGTAGAAAGAGTGACTTCATCCGCCCAAATCACCAGTTCTGCTTCCATTGGGATGAGATTGCCGGGGTAAAAACAACAACAACAACAACAACAACAAAAAACAAAAAACAAAAACGATACCAGGGAAATTTGTTGTTGCTTTTTCTTCCACATTCCATTTGTCACTTTTACATCAACGATCGATAAATTAAAAAAAATCAAATCGTGATAATACTAGTCTTCGATTTCGGATTTGGAACTCTTTTTACTTTGTCGGCATCAGACGGATAGTGACACAGATAATTAGTGTTTTCTTGCTCTATTTCTCTCTCCGAGCACCACCCCCACCAGAAAGACATCGTCCTCCTCGTCCTCCTCGTCCTTTTCTTCCTGCTCAACTTTCTCCTTCTTTTTTGTGTACGTCTTAATCTCCTCCTCCTCGTCCTCCCCCTTCTTCTCCTTCTCCTCGTCCTCCTCCTTCTTCTTCTTCTTCTCCCCCCCACCTTATCCAATAACAAACAACAACAACAAAAACAACAACGACAACAAAAACGACAAGAGTGATAATGAACACATCAACCGTTTTTTCCTCATAGCTTCAGGCGTCTTACACGTATAAAACGCTCTCTCTGTCTCTGTCTCTCTCTTTTTCTGTCTGTCTGTCTCTCTTTCTCTCCTTCTTCGAATGAATAGTTTTGTCTCTAAACTCCTGTCAAGGTACATACCTCTCCATCTATCTATCTATCTATTTATCTGCATCAGTCAGCCGGATAGATCTTCAACAAATCACATGAGCTGACCAGAACAAATCGACTTTCATTTCAACTTTCTTTAGCCCTGCTTCACTTTGATTGAATTCATTTTCTGGTACCCCGTGTTCCGAGGGGCAAAAAACAGCACATCAGTTTGGCGTGTAACTGACGTTGCCAAAGTTAGAAAACTGCCTCCCGTCTCACGATGTCATGAGAAAAATAGGTGACCCTCGGAAGAAATTAGATTTTCTACTACGAGGCTGCTCTCTCTCTCTCTCTCTCTCTCTCTCTCTCTCTCTCTCTCTCCATCTATCTGCAATACAACCATGTATATCTATATGAATTTTTGTCATGAATGCAAGTATCTGTGATCATGCACCAGTAAATGGTATGTACCTATTTGAGTGTATTTGAATGTCATGTTAGTATTTCTATGATCTTTTGTTTTTCTGCGGATATTTTGATTTCACCTCTATTTGTCCTATGGGCTGGGTGTAAAAAAAATAAAATAAAATAAAACAACAAAAAACATGCATGCATAATTCCACTTTCCTCGTTAAAGAAGTTCATTCGTTCTCTGTCTGTCTGTCTGTATCTGTCTCTCTCTCTCTCTCTCTTACTCTCTCACCCCCTCTCTTTCTCCCTTCTCGAATCACTTATTCCATTCGCAGGGTACCCAACGAAGTTTCGAAAAGTGTTCAGAAAAAAAAACAACAACAACAACAACAAATGCTGCAACATCACTTTTATTCGCCCACCACCCTATCTCCAGAAACCCCTCTGCCCCCTCCCCCTCCCCCCGCCCTCCCTCCCTCCCCCTCTCTCTCTCTCTCTCCCCCCCCTCCCCCCCCCCGGGAAAGTTTTGGGTCCGAGTTAGCACAAACTTCCACAAAGCAGAGCTCATCGCCTGGCACTGAGAGCATGACAGACGGTCAGAGGGACACCGCCCACCCCCCCTCCCCAAACCCCCCGGCCCCCCACCGTCTCTTTCAAGGGTTTCACCGGATGTTCTTTTCTGGAAGGAAGAATTCCAGATATGTGGGGTTGGGGGGGAGGATTGGGGGGGTATCTTGTTCAATACATAGCTTGTCAGTCTCAACACGTGCATATTATAGTGGCAGGATTATTAGCGGCTGCTTTTTTTTTTCTTTTTTTTTGCCCATTTCACTGTTTCCATTCCGTGTGATTGACACGGTGTCAAGTCAGTCAAGTCAAGTCAAGTCAAGTCAACATTTTTATTTCAAGATGGTAACTGAATATGCAACAAGTGATTTTGTTGTTGTTGTTGTTGTTGTTGTTTTACATCAAGCCATCTTGATACTAGAAAATAAACAAAACAAATACAAATATGGATAAGAAAGAAAAGAAAAAAAAGAGAGGAGAAACATAGAAAAGAGAGAGAGAGAAAAAAGTGTGTGTGTGTGTGTGTGTGTGTGTGTGTGTGTGTGTGTGTGTGTGTGAATGCGCGCTTGTGCGTGTGTGAGTGTGCGTGCATGTGCGCCTGTGTCTTGAGTCTGTGTGACTGTGTGTGGCTGTGCCTCTGTGTGTGTGTGTGTGTGTGTGTGTGTGTGTGTGTGTGTGTGTGTGTGTGTGTGTGTGTGCCTACTTCCCGATTTGTCATTAACTTTTTTTTAAATCCCCTTTCACCGCCAGTCAAATACTGAGTGCAAAATTCCCTTGTGTTTATTATAAACACAGAAAATATGGTTCTAAGTGCAGCTGTGTGTGTGTGTGTGTGTGTGTGTGTGTGTGTGTGTGTGTGTGTGTGTGTGTGTTCGGGGGAGGGGGGGGGTTACCCCGGTGATGTGTAGAAAATACTGACCTATCCTAACCACCGAACATGAAGGGCAGTAGGTTCATGGATAACAGACCCCATGATCTGGTCACCCTTCACTGTTGGAAAATAAAGATTTGTCCGAACGCAGCGACGCCTCCTTGAGCTACTGATACTGATACTGGTACTGATATTGATATTGATGCTGATGCTGATGCTGATAGTGGTACTGATACTGGTATTGATACTGATACTGATGCTGACACTGGTACTGATACTGGTATTGATACTGATACTGATGCTGATACTGGTACTGGTACTGATACTGATACTGTTGGAGGTGTTGTTGGAACAGATTAGAAGACTAGGTACTACCAATAAGCTTAATAATAATAATAATAATAATAATAATAATGGATACTTATATAGCACACTATCCAGAAATCTGCTCTAGGTGCTTTACAAAAACGCTTTTGATAACATAAAACATTATATCTATGTTACATACGCACACCAAAATGTGACCACACACACACACACACACACGAACGCACGCACGCGCACACACACACGCACGCACGCACGCACACACACACACACACACACTGCATACATACATTTTAACATACATGTGTATCTAACAGCTACCCTAACAAATACGCACACATAGGCAGGCACAAACTTACATAAACACACGCGCACACAATACACATTCATATACATGCATGTAGTTGTGGACCTGCCACAATTAAACTTATTGCTGAGGGAAAAGGTGAGTTTTGAGAC
This sequence comes from Babylonia areolata, assembly GCF_041734735.1. Taxonomy (NCBI): domain Eukaryota; kingdom Metazoa; phylum Mollusca; class Gastropoda; order Neogastropoda; family Buccinidae; genus Babylonia; species Babylonia areolata. The sequence goes on along the minus strand of NC_134894.1, from coordinate 61,977,976 downwards.
GAGATTTAAAAGATGCGAGGGAATCAGAATGACGGAGGTTATCAGGGAGCTTGTTCCACGTCTTTGGCGATTGAAAAGAAAACGATCTGTGTCCATAGGTCTTACTTCTGACGTGAGGTATCCTGAGAAGTCGAGTATCAGAGGAAGAACGGAGCTGGCGAGACGGGGTATAGATATGGATGAGTTCAGAAAGATACTTGGGGCCAGATCCGTTGACTGCAGAAAAGGTCAGAGTGGATAGCTTATAGTCTATTCGATCAGAAACAGGCAACCAGTGGAGAGACTGAAGGAGAGGAGAAACATGGTCAAATTTAGAAGCTCTGCAAATGAGTCTGGCAGCGTTATTCTGAATTCGTTGGAGTCTGTCTAACAGGTATTTGGGAAGGCCGGCCAAAAGAGAGTTGCAGTAATCCAATCTTGAGAGAACCAGAGAGCATACAAGTGTCTTGGTTGCATCGGTTGAGAGATAGTGGCGGATAGAGCTGATTCTACGCAGTTCCAAATAGGCAACTTTACAGATATTCGAAATGTGCTGTTGGAAGGAAAGAGACTGGTCCAGGATTACACCAAGACTGCGAACAGAGGGAGAAAGTGAAACAGGTGTGCTATTGATCAGAACAGAGTCAGGAAAGGAAGGATGTTGACGAAACTTCTTTGGACAGGTTATCATCAATTCAGTCTTATCATCATTTAATTGCAGCTTGTTGAGAGTTGAGCTTCATGCCTTTGTAATAAAATCTTATAGTCTGAATATTGCTTTCTCTTTCTCTCGTTAGCTCTGTCTCATTTCCCCCCCCCTCTCTCTCTCTCTTTCTCTCTCTCTTGCTCTCTGTCTGTCTCAGTGCTTGCCTGTCTGTGTGTATGTCTGTTCGTCTGTCTGCCTGTGTCTCTCGATGTTTATAGATTTGTTCCTCATGTATTTTGCTATTCACGTATCCATTCATTAGATGCTAGTCTGAAAACCAACTGTTTAATATTGAGTTATGTTTACAAATTCATTCTCTCCCTCTCTTTCACCTCTCTCTCTCTCTCTCTCCTCTCCCCATTCTCTCTCCCTCTGTCTCTTTCCCTCTGTCTCATTCCATCTCTCTCTCCCCCCTCTCTCCCCCATTTCTACCCCCTCTCTCTTCCCCTCTCTCTCTGCCCCCGCCCCCTCTCTCTGTGCCCCCCTCTCCCTCCTTCCCCTCTCTCCCCCCTCTCTTTCTCCTCCCTCTCTCCCCCCTCCTCTCTCTTCCCCTCTCTCTCTGCCCCCCCCTCTCTCCCCCTTCTATCTCTCCTTCCTCTCTCTCTCCCCTATCTCCCTCCCCCTCTCTCTCCACCCTCTCTCTCCCCTCTCTCTCCCCTCTCTCTCTCCCCCTCCCTCTCCTCCTCTCTCTCTGCCCCCTCTTTCTCTCCTCTCTCTCTCCCCCCCTCCCTCTCCTCCTCTCTCTCTGCCCCCTCTTTCTCTCCTCTCTCTCCCCTCTCTCTCTCCCCCTCCCTCTCCTATCTCTCTGCCCCCTCTTTCTCTCTCCTCTCTCTCTCCCCTCACTCTCTCCCCCTCCCTCTCCTCCTCTCTCTCTGCCCCCTCTTTCTCTCCTCTCTCTCTCTCCCCTCTCTCCCCCCCCTCCCTCTCCTCCTCTCTCTCTGCCCCCTCTTTCTCTCCTCTCTCTCTCTCCCCTCTCTCTCCCCCCTCTCTCTCCTCCTCTCTCTCTGCCCCCTCTTTCTCTCCTCTCTCTCTCTCCCCCCTCTCTCTCCCCCATCCCTCTTCTCCTCTCTCTCTGCCCCCTCTCTCTCTCCCCCCTTCTCTCCCCCCCTCTCTCTCTCTCCTCCCTCTCTCCGCCCCTTATCTCTCCCCTGCCCCCCCCCCCAACCCCTCCAAACCCCAACCCCTGCTGGTTTCCTGGACAGTGGTATGACCTGATGAACGTTCAACACGTCTTTCTACCACAAGGGCAGCAGAAAACAGCAGAGTGACGCATTAAAAGCCTTTCAGCCCTTCAAGGACCACCACCCTCTGTCATTTTTGGGGGTGTCTAATCGAGTTCAGTGCACTTTATGTCGTGACACTTTGAGTGGTTCTGCACTAACTCTGTTTTAGTCGTGGAACGCTGTTCTCTGGGTTTTTTTTGTCTCTGTCTCTGTGTCTCTGTCTCTCTTTCTCCCTTCCCCCCTCTCTCTCTCTCTCTCTCTCTCTCTCTCTCTCTCTCACACACACACACACACACACACTCAGACAAGCACACACACACAGACAAACACACACACACACACACACACACACACACACACACACACACACACACACACACACACACACACACACGTTTTAACATCAGCCGCATATTACATGTGGATGGGGCTGATGACTAGATATTCAGGTAGATGGTTGTTGATTGCACAATTCTATTTATCATACTGGATTTGTTCGAGAGACAGGGCATTGACTGCTTTGGGGAAAATATATATTGGCGAAGCGATTGGTTTTCGTCCTTATACTTCTGCACCGTCGACCTGAGGGGAGCATCTCGAAAATCCCAAAAGCTGGATGTGATTCATCCTGGCTGATTGATTTTCCTTTTCATTACATGAACAGTGGAGTGATGGCCTAGAGGTAACGCGTCCGCATAGGAAGCGAGAGAATCTGAGCGCGCTGGTTCGAATCACGGTACAGCCCCCGAAATTTCCTCCCCCTCCACTAGACCTTGAGTGGTGGTCTGGACGCTAGTCATTCGGATGAGACGATAAACCGAGGTCCCGTGTGCAGCATGCACTTAGCGCACGTAAAGAACCCACGGCAACAAAAGGGTTGTTCCTGGCAAAATTCTGTAGAAAAATCCACTTCAATATGAAAAACAAATAAAACTGCACACAGGAAAAAATACAAAAAAATGGGTGGCGCTGTAGTATGGCGACGCGCTCTCCCTGGGGAGAGCAGCCCGAATTTCACACAGAGAAATCTGTTGTGATAAAAAGAAATGCAAATACAAATACAAATTATATATTAACTCTTCAATAATCCACGGACAAGAGACGAACGTCACCGAGGGTTGTCACTGAGAGAGGCATGCAGCAAATGATGGACAGAGGATCAGCCCGCTAACCATGCCTCAGGACTTCCCACGCCATCCACTCCTGCAAGTTTCAGTTTCAGTTTCAGTAGCTCAAGGAGGCGTCACTGCGTTCGGACAACTCCATATACGCTACACCACATCTGCCAAGCGGATGCCTGACCAGCGGCGTAACCCAACGCGCTTAGTCAGGCCTTGGAAAAATAAAGGTAAATAAATAATAGATAAGCTTACATAAATAAATAAATAAATAAATAAATATAATATAAAAAGGTAGAAGTAATAATAATAATAATAAAGTAATAATAATAATAATAATAATAATAATAATAATAAAGTAATAATAATAATAATAAATAAATAAGACAACAATGATGATAACTAAGCAAATAAATGTACACCATGAAGACACACATTCACACACACACCCACACATGCATAACAGATATGCATAACTCCTGCAAGGAAAACAAGACACACAGAAATCAGGAGCATCCTTCACAATCCTGGGAAGTCCTTCCCCTTCCTCAGAAGACCGGATGCCATCAGTGTGGAAATGTGTGTCAGGACAACATGGCTATAACTATGCAAGGCCGTGCTTGTGGATGAACTCGTCATGTTAACTTTTGTCCCCCTCCCTACCTCCCCTCCCCCCCCCACCTCCTCCCCCCCCCCACCCCACCACCACCACCTCTCTACTGGTGGGACCCACCTCTTCTTTTTTTGTCGGGGGGCGGCGGAGGGGGTTGGGGGTGGGGGAGGGGGTTGGGTGTGGGGGTGGAGTTTCAAAACATGCTCGTAAACACAGACACACATACACGCAAAGACATACAAACCCACAGAGACACAGACACGCGCGCACGCACGCGCGCGCGCACACACACACACACACACACACACACACACACACACACACGCCCACACACACACACCACTGCTGTGCATCTTTTTTTTTCTTTTTTTTTTTTTTTTTTTTTTAACCGCCTGATATTAAGAGCATTCCAGGCTTTCAGAGGCCGCGCAATTTCCGGGTTTCACCCTGAGTCTTTTTTTTTTTTTTTTTTTTTGTCTTTTCTTTGGAAGGGATTCCTGATATTTTGGGGCCTCTTGTTCAACACACCGGCGCACTAGCCGAAAGCGTTGGACTTTCAATCTGAGGGTCCGGGGTTCAAATCTCGGTGGCGCCTGGTGGGTAAAGGGTGGAGATTTTTCCGATCTCCCAGGTCAACATATGTGCAGACCTGCTAGTGCCTGAACCCCCTTCGTGTGTATATGCAAGCAGAAGATCAAATACGCACGTTAAAGATCCTGTAATCCATGTCAGCGTTCGGTGGGTTATGGAAACAAGAAAATACCTAGCATGCACACCCCCGAAAACTGAGTATGGCTGCCTACATGGCGGGGTAAATAAACAAAACGGTCATACACGTAAAATGTTATATGTTACATGTTTGTCTGAGTGTGTATGTGTGCGTGCCTGAAATTTGACTGAATGACACAGGAAACGAATGATGAGCGCCCAATGACAGCCGTCAGTCGGCTCTACCCAGGTAGGCAGCCTGTTGTGCAAAATGACCCCGTGTTTTGTAAAGCGCTTAGAGCTTGGTCTCTGACCCGAGGATAGGCGCTGTACAAGTATCCATATCAATCAATCAATCAAACACAGCGGGCGTGACCCATAGCGTGGGTATGCTGACACAATTGTGAACTGGCCGAAAGCTGACCGCCTTCTTTTGACGGATGAGGTGGTCAGATGGTTACACCACTGGATTCCCGCCCGATCTCCCAGATGAACAGATGTGCAGACCTGTCAGTGCCTGAATCCCCTGTGTGTGTATACGCACGCAGAAGATCAAAGCACGCCGCGTTAAATGTCCTGTAATCCATGTCAGCATTCGATGGGTTACGGAAACGAGAAGAATCATAATTAATATGCACCCGAAAACTGAGTATGGCTGCCTACATGGCGGAGTAAAGAAACAAAACGGCCATACACGTAAAATGTTACAGACCTCTGTGTGTGTTTGTGTGTGTGTGTGTGTGTGTGTGTGTGTGTGTGTGTGTGTGTGTGTGTGTGTGTGTGTGTGTGTGTGTGTGTGTGTGTGTGTGTGTGTGTGTGTGTGTGTGTGTGTGTGTGTGTGTGTGTGTGTGTGTGTGTGTGTGTGTGTGTGTGTGTGAGTCACATGGGCTGTTAAGCTAATGACGGTACAAAGTGTCAAAAAGTCTCTCTCTCTCTCTCTCTCTCTCTCTCTCTCTCTCTCTCTCACTCTCCGATTAAGTCTACTTCAAGAATCAAAGCAAGAACGTGTTGTGTGTTAGAAACTCGTAGGCTCATTTTCCAAAGAATTGAAACTTTCGATCTTTAGCTGTTTCTCAAAGAACTGATGGCAAACTCTCCA
>NC_134894.1:61957530-61965030 GCF_041734735.1 Babylonia areolata | reverse complement strand
AAAGGTAGAACAGCCGAGCCTGTAGCATCAAATAAAAACATCGCACAGGACCGTTTGACGAGTCCGAGGAAAAGTTTTAATGGTGAAACCCTTTTTTTCAGAATGTTAAGGTGAACAGGGCTTTTATGGATGTTTAGAGAGTTAGAACTTCCGGGATGTGAAAAAAAAAGATTACACGATGGTTCACAGCAAGGTCACAATACATAGTCGCTCTGTGTGTGTGTGTGTGTGTGTGTGTGTGTGTGTGTGTGTGTGTGTGTGTGTGTGTGTGTGTGTGTGTGTGTGTGTGTGTGTGTACGTAGTATGCATGTATGTGCGTGTATGTGTGTGTGTGTGTGTGTGTGTGTGTGTGTGTGTGTGTGTGTGTGTGCGCGCGCGCGCAAAATGTACGCGTTATGGATCACGATGAGAAAACATTATTCTGTCTGTCTGTCTGTCTGTCTGTCTGTCTGTCTCTCTCCTTCTTCTTCTTCTTTTCCGCCTCCTCTTATCTTAACCCCCTCAACCCGACGTACACTATATCTACAGGCTGAGAAAAAAGAAAGAAAGAAAGAACAGAAAAGAAAAGAAAAAAAGAAGAAAAAAAAAAGTTGCCTATTTACCCAGTCGTCAAGCGTGTTTCTTGGCCCTGGGAGATGTCTCGACCTGGTGATTAAGTCATTGGCCCTGTCATCGATTTACCCATCAGGAGGCCCCACTGCCTCCCCCCCCCCCCCCAACCCCCCATCACTCAATGCCCCCCCCCCCTCCATCCCCCACGCCCCCCCCTCCCATTTACCAAGGTTTGAAGAAGACGGTGACAGGCACGGGTTAACACTTTCACCGCCAAGCTCTCATGTGTGTGCGTGGTAGAGAACCCATGTCACTGAAAGGTGACCATTCAGTGGTCTGTTATCCATGAACCAACTGCTCTTAATGTTCGGTGGTAGGACAGGCCATATGTTCTATACATCGCAGGGGGAATCCACAGCTATGCTCAGCCACTCTCTTTTCTGTATTTATACCACAATGGAATTTTGTACTCTAACTTGACTGGCGGTGAAAGGGTTAAAGGGAAGAGTCCCGCTGTCCGGAGATTGCAGGGGGGACAAAGGAAAAGGAGAATTGATTGTGATGTATAACCAGGGTTGTCGTGTGTGTGTGTGTGTGTGTGTGTGTGTGTGTGTGTGTGTGTGTGTGTGTGTGTGTGTGTGTGTGTGTGTGTGTGTGTGTGTTCGTGTGTGTGTGTGTGTGTGTGTGTGTGTGTGTGTGTGTGTGTGTGTGTGTGTGTTCGTGTGTGCTTTCTTGTGTGTGTGTGTGTGTGTGTGTGTGTGTGTGTGTGTGTGCGCGTGTGTGTGTGTGTGTGCGTGCGTGCGTGTGAACACGCCACACACCTACAAATAGACATGCATATTATATCTATGTCTATATCTATATATCTATACCGTGCAGTATGCGATGCACGCACTTGCTGTGCAGCATGTCAAAAACAGCATTTCAACTGAGTTGTGTTCTTCAATGAAATTCCACAAAGATTGAATATTATACTTTCTTTTGTTCGTTCTTTATTTAGTTTTTTTCTTGGTCTCCAGCTCGGTTTCCTCTCACTGGAAGCCAACCCCCCCCACCCACCCCCCAAAAAAAGAAGAAAAAAAAAAAGGATACTCGGTCATGTGTGATTCTCAGCGCCTTCAGCAACCCACAATGCAAAATGCCAAAAAAATGTATTTCACAGACAGGTGGTAAATGTACATTTCTAACAATTCATAACAGACAGAGATTGTTGATTTTTTGGGGAAAAAAAACAAAAACAAAAACAAACAAAAAAAAGCGGCACAGTTAAAAGCAAAACCAATTTTATTGCCTTTTTCTTCTTTCCTTCTTCTTTTTTTCTCTTCCAAAATTATCATCCACACATAACACGACTTTCCGTTGACTATGTCAGCAGCTGTATGGAACGAAAAGCACATCAGCTACAATGCAAGTCAGGTGTGATTTAATTAAAGAAATGATGAGCACATACACTGCAAAAAATTACCTACAGTGACGCTGTGATAGCTTCACCCTTCTCAAGACCAACAGACCATCAAGTGTGCATTATGTCCCAACACTGAAATCGTTCACCAGGGGACAATGATAAAAAGTGACCACTTTCCGGAATCCCTCCCCACCCAAAAGACAGCCACAGACACCAAGTTCCGGATTCCATAATACCATCGTACAGTTTGGTATTATGGATTCAAACTCACACACCAACAAGAGTTCCGAAGCGTGTGGAGTGATGGCCTAGAGGTAACGCGTCCACCTTGGAAGCGAGAGAATCTGAGCGCGCTGGTTCGAATCACGGCTCAGCCGCCGATATTTTCTCCCCCCTCCACTCGACCTTGAGTGGTGGTTTGGACGCTAGTCATTCGGATGAGACGATAGACCAAGGTCCCGTGTGCAGCATGCACTTAGCGCACGTAAAAGAACCCACGGCAACAAAAGGGTTATCCTGGCAAAATTCTGTAGAAAAAATCCACTTCGATAGGAAAAAACAAATAAAAGTGCACGCAGGAAAAAAATACAACAAAAAAAGAAAAAAAAGGGTGGCACTGTAGTGTAGCGACGCGCTCTCCCTGGGGAGAGCAGCCCGAATTTCACACAGATAAATCTGTCGTGATATAATGAAATACAAATACGAATACAAATACAAATCCACAGAACAAGACAATAAACACAAGAAAGCAATCGCCTTCCGGATATAAAAGACTCCTTAGAGAGCGGTGAAACATGACCAATTCTTTCCTTCTCTTTCCCCGCAAAATGGCCGCCTCAAACAAGGGAGGTAAAAACCGACCAGGGGTAATCACTCCCAAGTGACAGCTCAAGAAAAGGGGAGAGCATTGGCTAATGACCCTTGGACCTGCCAAGGTGAAGGTCGTCATTAATCCGCAGCGTTCGTCGTTTTGGAGTTGTCTTGGGTTGTCTGTTGGGAATCATTCGATATAGGTTTTTTGTTTGTTTTGGGGTGTGTTTTTTTTTGTGGGTTTTTTTTGTTTTTTTTTGTTTGTTTTAGTTTTGGTTTTGGTCTTTTTTTTTCTTTTTTTAAAAACTCATCTGAGATCAGCGCGTGTCTACAATTAGCTTCTGTCAGTCTTCACATCGCAATGATTGACAGAAACAAAGAAGAAAAAAAAAGAAAGAAAGAAAAGTAGAAAAAAGAAAAACCCGAAAAAAAAGAGAATAAATGCCATTACGAGAAACAGACAGAAAGAAAGAGCCATGACTGCAATAAAAAGGAAAATAAAGACAATAAAAAAGAGAGAGAGAATAAAATGATATAGAAAGGAAGGAGGAAAAGAAAGAAAAAAGAAATACCATAACAAGAAACATATAGACAGAAAGAAAGAAAAAGCCATGGTAGTGCAATGAGGAGAGGAAAACGACATAAAGAATGAACGAAAGAAAGAAAAACAAGGCAGAAAGAAAGAAAGAAGAATGGAAGAAAAAAGAAAGAGCCAGAGAGAGAGAGAGAGAGGGGGGATGGGGAGAGAGGGCCAGAGAGAGAGAGAGACAACGGCACACACAGAGAGATATGAGAGAGAAAGAGGATGGGCAGAGAGCGAGTGAGGGAGACAGAAAGATAGAGATGAGAGAGAGAGACAGATGAGAGAGAGAAAGAAAGAGAGAGAGAGAGAGAGACACACACACACACACACAGAGATGAGAGAGAGAGAGAAAACAACAACCACCACAAAACGAATAATGGAAGTTTGATCGAAGCCAGACAGTTAACAAGAGAAAAGTTACGGAAATAAGAGAGAGAGAGAGAGAGAGAGAGAGAGAGAGAGAGAGAGAGAGAGAGAGAGAAAACAAAAAGAAAAAAAAAGAAAGAAAACAAAGAGGCAGAAAGGAAAGAAAGGAAAACCAAACCTGCCAGTTCAGAATACAATTCATGGGGGAAAAAGAACGAACGAAAATAAAATATCTCTATCTCTCTCTCTCTCTCCCGTTCTCTCTGTCTCTCTCTCTCACTCTCCCTTTTTCTCTCTCTCTCTGTGTCTGTCTGTCTCTCTCTCTCTCTTTTCTCCTCTCTTCGTATGTGAAATTATTTGGATGTGTGTATGTTCTTGTAATGTTTAATGGAAAAAAAGAACAAAAATGTATGACAAAAATGAAAGGAGGAGCTGGGGTGGAAAAAAACAAACAACAAACCAAAACGTGATTTGTTATTAAACGTGCATTATTGACGTATATGTATTGGCGTCAAAATCATCCTACAATATCTCTGGATAACTCCCCCAGGTTTCATTAACTTGGACCATTGATTAGACGCCCCAGTGTCGTTGGGCGCATGAGGCAGCCAAGGTGCCCCATAGACCACGATCCTCAGCCAGTTTGCTGGTGTCACCCCATCGTCTGTCGACATGTCTGAGGTCTCTCTCCACTGTTTGCTGGTGTCACCCCATCGTCTGTCGACATGTCTGAGGTCTGTCTCCACTGTTTGCTGGTGTCACCCCATCGTCTGTCGACATGTCTGAGGTCTGTCTCCACTGTTTGCTGGTGTCACCCCATCGTGTGTCGACATGTCTGAGGTCTGTCTCCACTGTTTGCTGGTGTCACCCCATCGTCTGTCGACATGTCTGAGGTCTCTCTCCACTGTTTGCTGGTGTCACCCCATCGTCTGTCGACATGTCTGAGGTCTGTCTCCACTGTTTGCTGGTGTCACCCCATCGTCTGTCGTCATGTCTGAGGTCTGTCTCCACTGTTTGCTGGTGTCACCCCATCGTCTGTCGACATGTCTGAGGTCTGTCTCCACTGTTTGCTGGTGTCACCTCATCGTCTGTCGACATGTCTGAGGTCTCTCTCCACTGTTTGCTGGTGTCACCCCATCGTCTGTCGACATGTCTGAGGTCTGTCTCCACTGTTTGCTGGTGTCACCCCATCGTCTGTCGTCATGTCTGAGGTCTGTCTCCACTGTTTGCTGGTGTCACCCCATCGTCTGTCGACATGTCTGAGGTCTGTCTCCACTGTTTGCTGGTGTCATCCCATCGTCTGTCGTCATGTCTGAGGTCTCTCTCTCTCTCTGTCTCTCTCTCTCTCTCTCCACTGTTTGCTGGTGTCACTCCATCGTCTGTCGACATGTCTGAGGTCTGTCTCCACTGTTTGCTGGTGTCACCCCATCGTCTATCGACATGTCTGAGGTCTGTCTCCACTGTTTGCTGGTGTCACCTCATCGTCTGTCGACATGTCTGAGGTCTGTCTCCACTGTTTGCTGGTGTCACCCCATCGTCTGTCGACATGTCTGAGGTCTGTCTCCACTGTTTGCTGGTGTCACCCCATCGTCTGTCGACATGTCTGAGGTCTCTCTCCACTGTTTGCTGGTGTCACCCCATCGTCTGTCGTCATGTCTGAGGTCTCTCTCCACTGTTTGCTGGTGTCACCCCATCGTCTGTCGACATGTCTGAGGTGTGTCTCCACTGTTTGCTGGTGTCACCCCATCGTCTGTCGACATGTCTGAGGTCTCTCTCCACTGTTTGCTGGTGTCACCCCATCGTCTGTCGACATGTCTGAGGTCTGTCTCCACTGTTTGCTGGTGTCACCCCATCGTCTGTCGACATGTCTGAGGTCTGTCTCCACTGTTTGCTGGTGTCACCCCATCGTCTGTCGACATGTCTGAGGTCTGTCTCCACTGTTTGCTGGTGTCACCACATCGTATGTCGACATATATGACGTCTGTCACCCCATCGTCTCTCGACATGTCTGCGGTCTCTCTCCACTATTTGCTGGTGTCACCCCATCGTATGTATCTGTCGACATGTCTGCGGTCTCTCTCCACTATTTGCTGGTGTCACCCCATTTGGGGAGTAAATGAAGGAGAAAGCACTAGCCGAATGGGTTATTTCATTAATGACACTCTGCTATTCATTTTCCTCAAAGCTCTTTCCTGAGATTCATTACTTCTTCAAAACGGACCGGAGGCAGTTTCCCTCTGCAGTACTTTCTGTGTAAGTGCTGATCCGTCGTTCAATCGAGCGCTCCCCCACCCCTATCCCACCCCCCATTCCCAGCCAACCTCCCCATCTGCTGTGAAGACCACCGCCATTCCCCCCCCCCCCCCCACCCCCAAACGACAGTCTCTCATTCATCTGGCGACAGCCAAGGGCTGGACAGGCAGGACCTTTCCCCTTGAAGCGACAGTCTTCCATTCATCTGCGTGGTTGTGAGTGGTGTGTGTGTGTGTGTGTGTGTGTGTGTGTGTGTGTGTGTGTGTGTGTGTGTGTGTGTGAGTGTGTGTGTGTGAGAAAGAGAGAGAGTGTGTGTGTACTGGCGAGACAGACCCGCATGGAATCATACAGAGCTGAGCACATGATATATTGTCACACACGCTAACACGCACACACAGACGCAGACACAGACACACGCAGACACACGCAGACACACGCAGACAAACACACACACACACACACACACACACGCACGCACGTACGCACACACACACACACACACACACACGCACACACACACACATACACATACACTCACACAAACACACACACACACACACACACACACACACACACACACACACACAGAGGGATAATACCACCACATCCGTTTCCATCAAGATGCATTACCCACGTGACCCCAGCGCCGTTATTCCCGTCACATGACCAGTGTCACGTGACATGATGCGCGCGCTCCTTACGAGATCCTGGCCCCCCCAAAACAGGAGACACTGACGGATGGTCTCCCTTACTAACGGGCCTGGGTGAGCAATGATGAGAAGGGGGGATCATTTCCGGTACCCAGCTTAGCGAGGCTTATGGGAAATGATGGAGACTCCGCTCTAACACTAACACTGTTGCCTGGTTCTTGGACAATTCATGAGCATCGGCGCGAGCTGAAGCAAGAGAAATATGTTTCTGTTTTCGTGTTTCACCGAGGTGAGCAGAACTACCTATATATATATATATTGATATGGAAATGACGAACGCAAACAGACAAACACAGACTGAATGGCCAAGGTGCCAGTCATTCGGATGGGGACGATAAACCCGAGGTACCCCGTCCGCAGCATGCATTTATTTGTATTTGTATTTCTTTTTATCACTACAGATTTCTCTGTGTGAGTCGGGCTGCTCTCCAGGGACAGCGCGTCGCTACACTACAGCGCCACCCCCTTTTTTGTTTGTGTTGTTTTTTTTTTCCCTGCGTGCAGTTTTATTTGTTTTTCCTATCAAAGTGGATTTTTCTACAGAATTTTGCCAGGAACAACCCTTTTGTTGCCGTGGATTCTTTTACGTGCGCTAAGTGCATGCTGTACACGGGACCTCGGTTTGTCGTCTCATCCGAATGACTAGCGTCCAGACCACCACTCAAGGTCTAGTGGAGGTGCAGAAAATATCGGCGGCTGAGCCGTGATTCGAACCAGCGCGCTCAGATTCTCTCGCTTCCTAGGCGGACGCGTTACCTCTAGGCTATCACTCCACTTATGCGCACGTGAAAGAACCCACGGCCACAAAATGGTTGTTCCAT
>NC_134894.1:61940030-61952530 GCF_041734735.1 Babylonia areolata | reverse complement strand
AAAGAACTGTTTGTGTGCAAGATGTCTGAGTGACGAGTTTCAAGAATGTGCGCTACAGCAAAATGTCTCAATAACTAACTAACTAAATGAATAAATAAACCGTCCAGGGGAGGAAGACAGAGAGAGAGAAAGGAAACAAGAAAGGAAAAACTGACACTGCAGAATATTTAACCCTTTCACCGCCAGTCAATTTAGAGTGCAAAAAAAAAAAAAAAAATTCCCTTGTGCTATAAACACAGAAAATTAATGTCTAAGAACAGCTGGGGATTCCTCCTGTGATGTGTAGAAAATATGGCCTGTCCTACCACCGAACATAAAGAGCAGTAGGTTCATTGATAACAGACCCATGATCTGATCACCCTTCAGCGACATGGGTCCTCTACCTAGCTACTGCTGCATAAATGCGAGTTTGGCAGTGAAAGGGTTAAAAAAAAATAGTTGCACAGACTCAGGCTTTTGTCTCACACAACCAACAGACCTGGAGGAATCTGGTCAACACTTCTGCGCGGCAACCAAAATGACTCTTCACATAGTTGGGGGACAAAGAGGAGGAGGAGGATGAAGACCGTGCTGATAGAACGTTGTCTGTGATTGGCTGAGACGTGACAGCCATCCAAGAACATTCGTTCCAAGCACTGGAGCGTGAAACGCACTGTGTCATGCACACAGACACGCGGCGGTACTGCCACTTCTGGCAAATGCCCTGAAAAGCAGATTTTCATGAGCTCTTCCTTCGTTCGTTCCTTCCTTCCTTCCTTTCTTTCTTTCTTTCTTTCTCCTTTCTTTCTTCCTTCCTTCCCCCTTCCTTCTTTCTTTCTTCCTTCCTGCCTTCCTTTCTTTCTTCTTCCTTCATTTCTTTCTTCTTCCTTCCTTCCTTCTTTCTTCCTCCCTCCCTTCCTTCCTTTCTTTCTCCTTCCTTCCTTCCTCCCTTCCTTCATTTCTTTCTTCCTTTCTTCCTTCCTTCCTTTCTTTCTTCCTTTATCTTTCTTTCTTGTCACAGGGGAAACTGTTTTCCTTCCTTCCTTCCTTCCTTCCTTCCTTTATTTCTTCCTTCCTTTCTGTGTCTATCTTTCTTTCTTTCTTGTTACAGGGAAAACTGTTTTCCTTCCTTCCTTCTCCCTTTCTTCCTTTCTTTCTCTATCTTTCTTTCTTTCTTGTCACAGGGGAAACTGTTTTGTTGGAGGAAGATGTGGGGGATGGAGTGGGGCAAAGGGGTGTGGTAGGGGTGGGGTGTGGTGGGGTGTGGTGTGGTAGGGGTGTGGTGGGGTGGGGTGGGGTGGGGTGGGGTGGGGTGGGGATCTGAGTGTCTTCAAAGCCTGATTCATTGCCACGATCGAACGGATCGAAGGGCAGCAAGTTCTTAAGTATTATGATCTCTGGCTGCCTGTCTGTCTGTTTGCTTGTCTGTCTGCCTTTCTGTCTGTCTGTTTGTCTATATTATGTCTGTCTGCCTCTGTTTCTATCTCTGTCTCTGTCTCTCTCTCTCTCTGAGATAGGAAAAATAGGTCATGGCTTATTAAAACGTTTTGTGTTCTGAGTTCTCTCTCTGTCTCTGTCTCTCTCTCTCTGTGTCTGTCTCAATGTCTCTCTGTGTCTCTCTCTGTGTCTCTGTCTCTCTCTATCTCTGTGTGTCTTTCTGTGTGTGTGTGTGTGTGTGTGTGTGTGTGTGTGTGTGTCTCTCTCTCTCTGTGTCTCTCTCTCTTTGTGTCTCTCTGTTTCTCTCTCTGTCCGTCTGTCTGTCTCTCCCTCTCTCTCTGTCTCTCTCTGTCTGTCTGTCTGTCCGTCTCTCTCTCTGCATCCCTTCCTCTCTCCCTCATGATGTTTGTTCTTTTTTTTCAGCATCTGATCGTTGTTGGAATCGATCAAGCATTCTGTGAGAAGTCACAGTCCATGGGCGGACAAATGCTTTGAAAAATAAAATCTTAGACCCCGTGTAGTGCGGAAGTCGACGTCAAAACGGCTCACAATTCCAGAGACATTCAAAGGGACCCGTTTCTCAAAAGCCGAGTTTGGAATCACTCTCTGTAATCAGAATTTGTAGAACGGCCAACACGGCACTGAAGACACTATACTAACACACACACATACGCGCGCGCGCGCCCCATTATAAGATAATCGCATTATAAAACAAAACGGAGAGATTCACTGACGGCATTGGAAGAGATCAGCGTTTGCATCAAAGGCACCTTGTGATTTTAGATGAGAACAGAAAAAAAACCGAAACAAAATCAAACAACAAAATCAAATAAATAAATAAATAAACAATACCATACTATAATGTACCTGCTTTGGTTTGGTACAAAATGAAAAACATAAAAAAAAGTATATAAAAAAAACTTGCCGAGAAAGAGATCTGAATACGGATTTTATTCAAGACTAATGGTGAAAACGATCAAGGTATCAATCAAATCAAATAGTAGTCATGCTCTCTCTCTCTCTCTCTCTCTCTCTCTCTCTCTCCTTTTCTTTCTGTGTATGATATATATGTCATGCACCTTTTCCCCCAGAGGACTAAGTGTTTAAAATAAAACTAAAAAAAAAAAGAAGTAGGAATGCTTATTCCACTACCCTCTTGAAATAAAATTCGCTTCGAGTCTCTCTTTGTCTCTCTCATCTGTATCTTTCTCTCTCTCCCCCCCTCTTTCTCTCTCTCCCCCTTTCTCTCTCTCTCCCCCTTTATCTTTCTCTCTCTCCCTTTCCCCCTCACTCTCCCTCTCTCTCCCCCCTCTCTCTCTGTCTCTCTGTCTGTCTCTCTCTCCCTCTCGCCCCATCCCTCTCCCCCCCTCCCCCCCCCCCAAAAAAAAAATCCTTTCCCTGACCTTGACTGCAGACCACTTCACTGGCTCGTACATTAGATTGGAGGAGATCAGGAGTCAGATGGTAGTAAATAAACTAACCATCCTCGGTAGATTCTTGCATGGTAAGACATGATAAAGGGGGTTTGGGGGGGGGGGGGAGGAAATTCCTCAGAATCCGTCTCCGCAGCAGCGCTGTATTTACGAGCGTACAAACTGACGGAGGAGTATCGTCGCTTTGAAGTTATCTGGCACTGGGCACAAAACCCTGGCTTATATTTCTTGGGGCTACTGACTTCTAGTTGTTGCGTGGTGAATGTGTTTACAGCGAGAAGACACCGAAGACTTTTAGTTCTCTCTCTCTCTCTCTCTCTCTCTCTCTCTCACCGGAGAAAACACAACTTTATCAATGTTGTGGAGTAAATAAATGTATGCTGAGAAGACTTTTAGTTTCTTTCTCACCCAGAGGACCACTACTTTAAGTGTTTTGTGGTAAAAAAAATTCTACGTTGAGAAGACTCACAAGAAGACTTTTATTTTCTCTCCTCGAGGATTCTAGAAAAAAAATGCAACTCTTTCTGGTCTCTTATGTTATTATCTTTTCATCAGTAAAAAAAACAGTTGATTTTTTGGTTGATGTTTGCCTTCTTACTTATATCTTTAAATAATAATCTATAGAAGTATTGCAGACAGTATTTCATAATTGATTAATTTCTGTTCTGTCCTAATCCCGCTTCCCACATCTCCCGTCTCACACACACTCTTCCAATATTATGTTGTTGTTTTTCTTTCTCCAATCACTGACATCCACCCTTTACATTTGACATGTTGTACTCTATCTTTTCCACATTCCGAGTCTGTTCTCTCTCTCTATTTTCCTTCCTCAATCCTCCACCCCTTGCCCCCCTACCCCCACCCCCACCCCCTCCACACACACACACACACACACACACACACACACACATACACAAACCCCTTCACCTCAACCGCCCTCTTTTCAGTTGAATATTATTTCCCCTGCCATTGATTTTCACAAATGATGACTTCTAATTAATGATAATAATAACAATCACTATTATGGTAGAAAAAATAATACAAAATAATGATAGTATCATTTATTTTCAGTCTAACATCATCATCTTAGATGAAGAGACTATAAATGAATACACGAATGATTACTTATATCGTCAGCACTACCCAGACCAAAGCCTTCAAGGGTGAACTAAACATCTTCATGAAACACAACTTCAGCCTCCTGCGTACAATTGTTGTTATCATCTTCCTGTGTGCGTGCGAAACATGGAGCACCACGGCGGATTTTAGAAGAAAAAAAAAAGAATTCAAGCCATTGAAATGAGGCAATTGTCACAAGATTCGTACTAGACTTGAGATAATAAGGTAGGCATGGGTAATTGCGAACAGCGTGTAATTGCGAACGATTCGTATACCACCCCACTTCGAAGCGTTCTTAACAGTTACATTTCACAATTCAACGTCTGCTTCGACCTTTCTCCAATACCTTAATGAATACCCATTTCAAAGAACCAGTCAAAACGTCAGCTATTTCTGGCTATTTCCGCGCTATTTCTTGCCTTCGCGCGCCACTGCCGACCAAGGTTACAAGCATACTCTCAAAATCTTAAAATCAGGGGGAGCAAGTTGTAGGACTTGAACTTTGACTCAGTTTAGAATGGTTGATTTGATAGGATATTATGAATGCGCATTACCAGTGCTGGGAGAATTTAAGAAGGCATATTGTGACAGATCAGAACGTCAGTTTTGACAGGAATCTGCAAAACAGTGTCGTTTGTAATTAGACCATAGGATATTTTGACGTGAGTCTATTTGCGAATGATGCTGTCCAGTTACTGAGCACCCTCAAAAGGGGGTGTGCGGTGTGGGGTGTGTGTGTTTAAATGTATGTTTGTGTGCGTGTGTAATCAAAACCAACAATACAACAGTCTGTTGCGATGTTCCGATAATATGTTATGTCTAATGAGTTAAAGACCTGCTCCTGTTTTAATTGTGTACATGTACCCAAAGCCATCGTTCGCAATTAGACTTGCTCGTTCGCATTTACCCTCAGGCACCCCTGCTAATTTGAAACGTCGACAAAACGTTGAAAAGAATGAGCAGACGAACTTTTCCTGGTACAACCAGTCGGAGAAAGCCTTCAAAAACAAAAGAACTACGTTTGACTATCGCACGATATGTTATCTTTACAGTACACACGTTGAGCTGGTCGCTTCAACTGGATCGTTCGTAATTACCCTTTACCAACCCTACTGATCGTACACCACTGAACGAATAAGCTCACCCTACCATCAAGCGGCATGCTGGACCATTAAAACAGATCTGCTGTCATCAGTTACGAAACTAAAACTTCGTTGAGTCTGGCCAGGAAACAAGATCTACTGAACTTTCTAAAATAACAATCCACTGAACTGTTGATTTCAGCCATTCAGTCCCTTCAGCGCATGCAAAACTCTGCTGCCCGACTTGTCCTCAGAGAGAAAAGATCTGAGCACATCACTCCTATTCTGCAACATCTCCATTGGCTCCCTGTCTCACACAGAATAAAGTACAAGATCAGCGCTCTATGTTATAAATGTATTTACAAATCTGCCCCTTCCTATCTTTGTGGCTGCCTTCACCTCTACACTCCATCTCGCTCTCTACGATCGGCTTCGGATCCACTCTGTTTACGCATGCCCAGATTCAAACACTCCACTGTTGGACGCCGTTCTTTCTCTGTCTCTGGACCTTGTAATGGGAATGAACTTCCTCTTTCGCTTCGTCAGGTCTCCGCACTCAGCTCTTTCAAGTCTGGCCTTAAAACCCACCTCTTCCCAAAATAGCCTCCCTTCCCTACCTCTTCCTTGTCTTCAGTTTTAGAGTTATGCATGCGTGTGAATGACCGGTGTGAAAGCGCTTAGATTTGTCTCTGCACAAGATTCAGCGCTATATAAATATTATTATTATCATTGATTTGAAGAGACAATCTGTTACGATAAAACTTTTATCTTCAGATGCGACAGTTTGATTCTGTATAATTATCATAGGCCTTCCGCAGCTTTCCAAATGACCGCGAGGGCCAAAGACACAGCGGCAGAACTGCTTTGTCAACACCCAAAGAAAGATTTCTCGCACATCAAATGTTGGTGGAATGCTAATGCAAATCAGGCTGATTGTGATGATGATTACGACGACGATAACAGTGATGATGAAACTCTGCGTGTGTGTGTGTGTGTGTGTGTGTGTGTGTGTGTGTGTGGAAGGCGGGGGGAGGGGGTTAGGGGGAGGGAGAACGGGGGGAGGGAGGGGAGGGGGGAGGTGTGTGTGTGTGTGCGCGCGTACGTGCGTGTGCGTGCTTGTGTGCTTACGTGCGTGCCTGCGTGCGTGCGCGTTCGTACCTATTTTTTTGTTAAGCGACTAGAGCCCTAGCTAGAGATTAGGCGCTCTATGAATCCATTATCGTTATTCATGACGACGACGACGAGGAGGATGACGATAATGCTTCAGGCTGTCAAGGACTACATACCCGCGTTCATCCTGTTCCGGTATTTCTGGCGACCAGGGTTATAAGAGCAGCACTATCGCGCCCAGTCCGGTCCGTTCCCAGACACCAGGTGACAGGAGCCGGTACCCACAGCTTTCCCTGGTGATAGATATCTGGCCATGAATCCCCGGCCCCTCGGGGTACCCCCAACACCGGCCCCCTTCCGCACAGGAAATTAGAAGGGATGCTCAGGGACGACAGACAGAACCCCGTGAAGGAGATAGTGAGGGATCGTTCAGGTGGTCCCAGTCTTACCGTCACAGCTAATAGCGCACACAGACACACACACACACACACACACACACACACACACACACACGCACGCACGCGCACACGCACGCACGCTCGCATGCACACACAAACACACACACACACGGCACACACACACGCGCGCGCGCACGCACGCACGCACGCACGCACACACACACACACACACACACACACACACACACTCCGTGCTGTCTCTCGTGATGTGTCTTGCCAAAGCCTAAATGTCAACAAATAGTCTTATTCATATTTGCTTCTTTGCATCAGACCGAGTCTTAGCTAGCTATACCGGACAGTAGAAATCCGCTCAGGAAATTGGAAGCCATGCTTATGGACGTATCCAAGAAGTACACGACTTATCAATCATAATGTTCCCTGTTTTCTCATTCAAGCCCGTAGCATACGGTATACAATGGAGTGGTGGATAATGCAACAGACTGAGACAGCCAGGGATCTGGGTTCGGTCCCCAGGAGTTTCCATCTTCCCCCCCCTCCCCCCCCCCCCCCCCCCCCCCCCCCCCGCCGCCCCTATCCCTCCCTCATCGACTCGACTCTTAACAGTTGTCTGGGTGATAGTCTTTCGGATAAGAGAAACAGACGACGTCCCTTGTATGGCAAGGCGCTTCACACGTTTTGCATCACCTAAGACACGTCCATTGTGCAGGTATTTGTATCAAATCAAACAGGAAAAAAAAGAGATATAGAATAGAATAGAATATGTCTTTATTATCAAGTGTACCGGGGCACAAGGGTTGTGTTTTTTTTGGGGGGGGGTGGGCGGGTGGGGGTGGGGGTGGGTGGGGGGGATAGTACATAACAAGTTACGAACGAAAATCATACACAAACACAGATACAGTAGAAATTAGGATACACACAAGTGCATATCAATATAAAAACTTGTGCATACTCACACATGCACCCACTGCACCCCCCCCCCCCCCTGCCCCCCCCCCCCCCCACACACACACACACAGAAGCTACATATTACATATGAATCAGGCTGACGACTAGATCTTTAGCTAAATGATCACACTGGATTTGTTCAAGAGACATGGCATATGACTGGGCCATACACACGCGTAACTCCAGTGTCAACTTTGCTACAAAAATGAATCCTACAGCTGTCGTTGGAATCCTGAAATTCTAAGGATCCTAAATGTTTGATGATGCAGCAGTGCGGCATTCAATTGAACGATGTGCATGATGACGACGATGACGACTGATTTTTTTGGTTTCTGCTTCGGCTTCCGCAGCCACTCGTTTTGGGGAGGGACGGGGCGGTGGGGGAGGGGGGTACTGGGGGTGGGGGTTGGCAACAGGTGGTCGTACATCGGCGACGAAATGAAGAAGAAGAAAGAGGAGGAGAGGAGAAGGAGGAGGAAGAGGAGGAGGAGAAGGAAGAGGAGGAGGAGGAAGGGGAGGAGGAGAAGGAAGAAGAGGAGGAGAAGAAGGAGGAGGAGAAGGAGGAGGAGGAATAGGAGAAGGAAGAGGAGGAGGAGGGAGGAGAAGAAGAAGGAAGAGGAGGAGGAGGAAGAGGAGGAGGAGAAGGAAGAAGAGGAGAAGGAGGAGGAGAAGGAGGAGGAGGAGGAAGAGGAGGAGGAGAAGGAGGAGGAAGAGGAAGAGGAGGAGGAGAAGAAGAAGAAGGAAGAGGAGGAGGAAGAGGAGGAGGAGGAGGAGGGGAAGATAAAAAATGAAGAAGAAGAAGGAGGAGGAGGAGGAGGAGAGGAGAAGAAGAAGAGAGAGAGAGAGAGAGCGTGGGCTAGCGCCCACTTGCTGATAACACATCCTGCTCTTGAAAGAAAAGATTCACTTTCAGTTTCTCAATCAAAGAGGCGTCACTGCGTTCGAACAAATCCATAGTGCGGAGTGATGGCCTAGAGGTAACGCGTCCGCCTAGGAAGCGAGAGAATCTGAGCGCGCTGGTTCGAATCACGGCTCAGCCGCCGATATTTTCTCCCCCTCCACTAGACCTTGAGTGGTGGTCTGGACGCTAGTCATTCGGATGAGACGATAAACCAAGGTCCCGTGTGCAGCATGCACTTAGCGCGCGTAAAAGAACCCACGGCAACAAAAGGGTTGTTCCTGGCAAAATTCTGTAGAAAAATCCACTTCGATAGGAAAAACAAATAAAACTGCACGCAGAAAAAAATACAAAAAAAAAAAAAAAAGGGTGGCGCTGTAGTATAGCGACGCGCTCTCCCTGGGGAGAGCATCCCGAATTTCACACAGAGAAATCTGTTGTGATAAAAAGAAATACAGATACAAATATACACTGCCCAGTATCTGCTAGGCAGATGCCTGACCAGCAGCGTAACCCAACGCGCTTCGTCGGGCCTTGAGCGCAAGCAAATAATCATAATTATGTGTGTAGCTGTCAGGGTGGATTTCTTTGGCACAATTTTGCCAGAGGACAACGTATTTCTTGTCACCTGGGACCTCGGTTTTATCGTCTCACCCGAAAGACTAGACGCTCAGTTTGATTTTCCAGTCAAACCTGGGAGGAAAAGGGCGAGAGCGGGATTCGAACCCACACCCTCACGGACACTGTATTGGCAGGTAAGCTTCTTAACCATTCTGCCTTTTTTTCCTATCCCCAGTTCATTCATTCTGTGGACATTTCCTTTGAAGTTTGTCAGACTAAAATTCTCAGTGTCTACACGCGCGTGTGCGTGTGTTAAGTGCTCTTCTCTTTGTGAAAGATGCTGGCAGTGCAATTAGCTTGCTGTCCACAACAAAGAACTAAGATGGAAAGAGAGTAGATAGATATCTATGTACCCGCTTGCTTCCGTCTGTTGATTTCTTGATTTGTGTAGTTTGTCTCTCGTGTGTGTCAGTGAGTTCTCTCTTTAAATTATCGTCTGTTCACACGGAGTGTCATCAAATGTTCGTCAGTGTTAAGTGTCAGCGTCTGTCAGTCTGTCTGTCCGTCTGTATCGCTCTCTCCCTCCCTCCCTTCCCTCCCCCTCTACCTCCCTCTCTCTCTCTGTCTGTCTCTCTCTCCCCTTCTCTCTTTGTGTCTGTCTCTCTGCCCCCCCTCTCCTTCTCACCCACCTTTCTCTCTTTCTCTTTGTCTCTCTCTGTCTCTCTCTCCCTCCCTCTTTTCTCTCTCTCTCTGTCTCTCTCTCCCTCTCTCTTTGTCTCTCTCTGTCTCTCTCTCCCTCCCTCTTTTCTCTCTCTCTCTGTCTCTCTCTCTCCCTCTCCCTCCCCCTTTCTCGCTCTCTCTCTTTCTCTCTCCCTCTGTCTCTTTGTCCCCCCTCTCTCCCTCTCCACCCCTCTCTTTCTCTGTCTGTCTCTCTCCCCCCCCCCCTCTTCGTCTCCTTTCCCCTTTCTCTCTCTCTCTCTCTCTCTCACTTTCTGTGTCTCTTTCTCCCCCTCTCTCCCTCCCCCTCCCTCTCTTCCTCTCTCCCTCTCTCTCTGTCACAACTTGTGACGACAGTTAGGGCGTGTGGCCCGTCTTCGTTTTTCTCCACCATCCGTCTTCGTTTTTCTCCACCCTCTTCTTTCACTTTCCCTCCTTCTCCCATCCATTAGTTCGGGTAGAAGTCTCGAATTGCGCACGAACCACGTGCATGCATATTACTCGCTCACCTGAGCGAATATGAAATATTGTTGGGCAGCAACAATATTCGAGGCTTTTGCAGCCCGACTGCCGTAGTGTACGGGTCGTTCCTGTTGTTGGTGGGGTAGCTACCCCGACATCTAGGCACCATACGAAGTGAGGACCGGCTGTTCTCCATGGGAGCCACTTCTGTGTTTCTTCGTCTGTCTTCGTCGTCGTCGTGTCTTTGTGGTGGTCGTTAGTGTACGCCACCTGTGGCAGGTAAGAAGCCACTTGTCTATTTAGCTTGGTTGTGCTTCTGTCAGGGATGTAGGTGTGTAAAGATGTTCGACAAGAAAGAAAGCTGTACGTTAGGTTTTGACACAATCTATTTCGTTAATTACTCGTGTGCTACCACCGAGTGAATATGTACTTTTTCTTGTGTCGGCTAATATTTTTGCCAATTTTATGGTTATTGAGTTTTAAAATGATACGATTTTACCTTAGTTCACTGTTGGGTAAAATTGGGCGTTGGCCCTGTATGATAGGTGTAGAGAGTGCGAGTGCCGTATATTACTCCTATAATTCGTCTTGTCAATGGAATTATATTCCAGGTTTTCATTTTGAATGTGCTGTACATTTGTTTTTTGTTAATTATATCGTTAGAATTAGTATTGCTCAGTACGGGGGGAACATTCCGTAATGTTCCAGCTCTCGCTGTGTGCTGTGTGTCCCGGGCCTTTCGTCTGGTGACCCAGATCTTCGCCCCTTCCTGCCCTGTGACTGGTGTCCTGGGTGTTCGTCCCCTCCTGCCCTGTGACTGCTGTCCTGGGTGTTCGCCCCCTCCTGCCCTGTGACTGCTGTCCTGGGTCTTCGCCCCCTCCTGCCCTGTGACTGCTGTCCTGGGTCTTCGCCCCTTTCTGCCCTGTGACTGCTGTCCTGGGTGTTCGTCCCCTCCTGCCCTGTGACTGCTGTCCTGGGTCTTCGCCCCTTTCTGCCCTGTGACTGCTGTCCTGGGTGTTCGTCCCCTCCTGCCCTGTGACTGCTGTCCTGGGTCTTCGCCCCTTCCTGCCCTGTGACTGCTGTCCTGGGTCTTCGTCCCCTCCTGCCCTGTGACTGCTGTCCTGGGTCTTCGCCCCCTCCTGCCCTGTGACTGCTGTCCTGGGTCTTCGCCCCCTCCTGCCCTGTGACTGCTGTCCTGGGTCTTCGCCCCCTCCTGCCCTGTGACTGCTGTCCTGGGTCTTCGCCCCTTCCTGCCCTGTGACTGGTGTCCTGTGTTCCGGGCCTTTTGACTTGCAGCCTGGTCCATTGCTTGGCACTGTATGCCGAGTCCTGGCACCTAGGCCTTTTGACCGGGGGCTTGTGCCTTGGGTCGGACCCGCCGAAGTTTGTCTGGGCCGTGTGTCAGTTTTTTGTTGTTGTTTTTTTGTTGTTGTTTTTTAGAACAAAACTTCCTGAATCCGCCAAAGACTAAAGCACGAACATCTGTGTACCAGTCCTGGTTTAGGGGTGATTTGTCTTCTCCTTGAGTGTGTGTGGAAAATTGCTTTTGATTGCATTTGAGATAATCGGTAGTTTTGTATGCGACTTCTGTTCGTTTCGTGTGTTTTTTTGTTTTGTAGTTATGGTAGTTATGTAGTTGTTTTTGTTTATTTCGCATGTATAGGCTGTGTGTGTAAAGTTGCGTGAGTGGGACAGACAGAGCGGAAGAGAATAAATTTTGTGTGGAAGGGAAATATCTGTATTCTGTGTTTGTGTTGTCGGGTGAACTGGGTTGGGTGTTAGGTTTTAAAATAGTTCTCGACCTCTTCCCTAGGGGGGTCGTGACACTTTCCCTCTCCCCCCCTCTCTCTCTAACAAATAAATGGCATAAAATCTGCTTTGCGAAGCTCAGATTGAGAGCACTTGGACTGATTGCCAACAGAGGATGGTTCGATTCAGACGAAGCGACATCCCCTTGCCCAATGTGTGACGAAAGCCCAGAAGATGAAAACTACTTTATCTTTTACTGCAAAAGATACGATGAATTACGAAAATACTGCACCATTTTCAATACAGCTCCAGCGCAGAGAAAAGATTTGTTCGGCATACTGATGACAGAAAATGAAGATATGATACTTTCACTTGCAAAATATGTATCTGAGGCAATAAATATACGGGAAACGTCCATCATCGGTCCAAATACTCATTACTCAATTAAAAATTAGTATGGGTTCTATGAGGAAAAAAGCATAGATAAAAAAGGAAGGGCTACATTTGGATGGTCAATCTCGACATTGTAATTATTTGATGTGTTCGTATTGATATGATGGGTTTTAATGTTACATGCATAAACATTTAT
>NC_134894.1:61925030-61932530 GCF_041734735.1 Babylonia areolata | reverse complement strand
ACTCTCCTGGTGCAATCATCTGCCTTCCTGTCGGTGACATTTCATATTTTCCATCCTCCACTTTGCCCGAGTCATGTTTCTAATGACAACAGCAAACAGCAAAAAAATAGACATGTAACTAAACAAGTCAATTGTCTGGCTCCTCGTGTTTTGGGAATAAAAAAAATAGAACAGAGAACCGCCAGACAAGCCAACTACCTGCTTGGGGGAAAAGCAAAACTCTCTCTGTCTGTCTCTGTCTCTCCTCTACCCTCCCTCTCTCTCTCTACAGCTCCACCAATTCCCCTTTCGTTCCAAAATGAAGACAGATGTGTAATAAAAGATGTGGCCATGTTGATTTACGATGCTTTCCCGTTCCACAGAGGAACTGATGTGAAGTTTAACTTTATGTTAGAAGCAAATTGCGTGGCTGAGCAAATGTTCCTCATTGCGCTGAATCTGGTTTTTCCTTGGATTTTTTTTTTGTTTGTTGTTGTTGTTTTTTGTGGGTTTTTTTTTTTTTTTTGGTTTTGTTTTGTTTTGTTTCAAATCGTGATCTGTATGTGTACGTGTTCTCATGTGGACAGGCTGGTGGCCTCTGCATTAAACCTCCTGCTCTCTCTCTCTCTCTCTCTCTCTCTCTCTCTCCATATAATTATATATATACACGCACACACACACATACATATATATACATATATATATATATATATATATATAGATGTGTGTGTGTGTGTGTGTGTGTGTGTGTGTGTGTGTGTGTATTACGTATATATATATATATATATATATATATATATATATGGATAGATACATAATGTATACATAATATATATATATATATATATATATATATATATACAGAGAGAGAGAGAGAGAGAGAGAGAGAGAGAGAGATGTATGTATATATGTATGTATGTATATTATGTATGTACGTATTTATGTATATATATATATATATATATATATATATATATATGTATATATATTATGTATGTATGTACTTATGTATCTATCAATATATATATATATATATATATATATATATATATACATACATCATATACATCATCAGATCCTGTGGCAGCTTCTTGCACAGTCTCACTTGCCAGGATTTCCTGGCGATGCTGAATGTAGCGATTCTAACACTGTAACAGTCTGATCGCCTGTCTCCCTGTTGAAGGCCAGGGTAGTGCCATTCCCCATCAACTGCTGAAAACATGTCGCAAACAAACAAGCAAAATGCCAAACAAGCATCCAACGAAAGAAAAAAAAAAACGTAAGGAAGACCGCATCAAATTATAAATCCCCGCCCCGACAAAAATAAAAGCAAGACAGAAGAAAAGCCCCAGGCCCAATTATCGCTCGTATCTGAGAACAGCGATGAACTCGTCCAGAATATGCCTCTGGCGTTGAACCAGTTTGTCCTTTTTTTTTTTTTTCCCAGCACCAAGGATTAGATATCTATTTGAATTAACTGATGCCCGTGTTTTCATATATAGATACACACACTCACACTCACCCCCCCCCCCCCTTCCCCCTCCCCCCACCCCCAACCACACACACACACACACACAGAAGATCCCATTCACGCAACGATAGTAAAGCTTAATCTTAAAAGCTCCAACATCATACCCTGTATAACAGGGTCTACCTTTAATTAATGCACGGCTGTGAAGGACCCAGTAGAAACCTCACTTACAATTCCAGGCCGCCAGTTAAAACCTACAGCGCCCAATTATCAAGTACATTGGCAACAAACATGTGAACAATTCTCTTTTGTTTGTGTGTGTAGAGTGGGGGGCGGGGGGTGCGGGGGCGGGGGCGGGGGGGGTGATAAAACAGTATAGGTAAATGGATCAGATTGGAATGGAACAAGAAAGGAGGGAAAGAGGAAAGGTAGCTGAGATATTGGCGTGGGTGGAGGAGGAGGAGAAGAAGAGCAGCAACAACAGAATAAAAAGACAACAACAACAACAACAACAACAACAACACAACAATAACAACAACAACAACACAACAACAACAAAAGTAGCAACAGCAGCAGCAACAACAACAACTAACACAACAGCACCACCAAGAACAATAACAACAAACACAACAACAACAACAGCAACAACGACAACATCAACAATGACAACAATAACAACAAACAACAACAACAATAACAACAAACACAACAGCAACAAACGCAACAGCAGCAACAACAACAACAACAACAAAAAACACAACAATAACAACAACATTAACAAACACAACAACAGCAACAACAACAACAACACACACCACCACCACAACAAACACCACCACCACCACAACAACAATACAACAACAATAAAAACAAACACAACAACAACAACAACAAACACAACAACAACAACAATAAAAATAAACACAACAACAAACACAACAACAACAACAAACACAACAACAACAATAAAAACAAACACAACAACAGCAACAAACACAACAACAACAACAACAAGCAAACAAACGACAAAATGAGAGAAAAAAGAAAAAAACAGAAGAAAAGACACGACCCCTTGGCAAACCCTGAAAACTCATCCTAAAAAATCCAGGATAAAGGAAGTGTCTGGGAGACCTCTGAAGGGATCCCTCCACCTCACAGCCAGTCCTCTGGCCTGCTGCTGTCTGATTCTGGAATAACCAGCCCCCACCCCCCCCGCCCCCACCTTCCCCCCGCCCCTGCCCCTCCCTCCACCCCCTACCCCCACCTCCCACCTGTCCTTTTGCCCTGGGGCTGTAATCCAGCGACCAGCCTGCCCATGCCGTTACATTCAAAGTCACCACCATCCTCACACGGTTCGAAAAGGATCTAAGACCAGTCCTCTCGGTACCGATGTAAGTACCATTGATGCCACTCACTTCACCCGCTCTGGCGATTTTTTCTTTTTCTTTTTTGTTCTTGTCTGCAAGGAGTAAAGATTAAAAGAATAAAGTAAAAAAAAAAAAAAAGTCTCATTGCCTTTAACGGAAACGAGGACAGTAAATTCATGTTAACATACAATGTCGGCATACTAAGGCGGGGGGCACAACTCTTTCCTTCCTGAGTGAGTTGCGGGTATTATCAGAAACGGTTATGTCAAAGAGATATGCAGACGGCATCACAAAGTTGTCTTAAATTTTGTCTTTTTTTTATTTATTTTTTTTAACTCTCTCCATACGAACGGCGAAAGAGACGACGTTAACAGCGTTTCATCCCAATTACCATCATCAAAATATTGCAAGCAGACGGCTCTTATACTGAAGAGGTGAATGTTGACAAAGAATACCACAGTTCTGACGACGGAAGCTACAGGTTGGGTCATTGAGACACCCACTGGACATCCGAGGGGTCTGTGTAGAGGAGAAGAGAGGACTGGCCGTACTGAGTGAGTTAACCTGTTTTCGTGGCTCTGACAAAACCGTCATATTATGGGTGCTGAGCTAATGGCAGGGTTTTGGGGATATTATCAGCGGGGAGTTGTCACTTGCTGGAACTGTTGTGGCGGCCTCAACTTTGGCTGCCAAGTTCATTATGTGCTGGCTGTATGTCTGAGTAGGCAGTAAATGACAGGCGCAATAGCCGAGTGGTTAAAGCGTTGAACTTTGATTCCGAGGGTCCCGGGTTCGAATCTTCGTAACGGCGCCTGGTGGGTAAAGGGTGAAGATTTTTCCGATCTCCCAGGTCTACAAATGTGCAGACCTGCTAGTGCCTGAACCCCCTTGTTGTGTATACGCACGCAGAAGATCAAATACGCACGTTGAAGACCCTGTAATCCATGTCAGCGTTCGGTGGGTTATGGAAACAAGAACATACCCAGCATGCACACCCCTGGAAATGATTATGGCTACCTACATGTCGGGGTAAATAAACAAAAGGGTCATACGCGTAAAATGTTACATGTCTGTTTAATTGTGTATCTGTGTGTGACTGAAACCCGATTGAATGACACAGGAAACGAATGATGAGCGCCCAATGGCAGCCGTCAGTCGGCTCTACCCAGGTAGGCAGCCTGTTGTGTAAATGACCCTGTGTTTGTAAAACGCTCAGAGCTTGTTCTCCGACCGAGGATAGGCGCTATATATAAGTATCCACATCACCATCATTCAGCAAGTCTTACGAAACACTGTACTCTTCAATGTGGGGAGAAACCTGACCTGTATCCATGGTTCTGGGAGGCAAGTGTGCTACCAACTGTGGACAATAAACAGTAATATAGCTGTTTTGCTTGTTTGTATTTCAGTCTCTTGTTTTCCGTTTGCAATGTGGGTGTATTCTTAGAGTATATAACATGTATTTGTATTTGTATTTCTTTTTATCACAACAGATTTCTCTGTGTGAAATTCGGGCTGCTCTCCCCAGGGAGAGCGCGTCGCTGCACTACAGCGCCACCCTTTTTTTTCGTGCAGTTTATTTGTTTTTTGTTTTTTTTTCCGATCAACACAAGACGTTCCCGTGCGCGCACAAACTAAAACAAAGACACACACACACACACACACACACACACACACACACACACACACACACACACACACACAATGATGCTGACAAAGTGGTGGTGCCACCGGAACTAAAGTCAATCTTGGAAAGCGCAAAGAAGGGGAAACAAAAAGAAGAAGAAAACAAGAAAGAGAGACAGAGAAAGAAAGAGAGAGAGACAGCGAGAGAGAGACAGCGAGAGAGAGAGAGAAAGAGACAGAGAAAGAGACAGAGAGAAAGAGACAGAGAAAGAGACAGAGAGAAAGATACACACACACACACACACACACACACACACACACACACACACACACACAGAGAAAGAGACACAGAGAGAGAAAGAGACACAGAGAGAGAGACACAGAGACAGATAGACCGACAGAGAGAAAGAGACAGAGACATAGAGAGACAGAGACATAGAGAGACAGACAGGCAGATAGAGAGAAAGAGAGAGAGAGAGAAAGAGAGAGAGAAAGAGACAGAGACACACACAGAGAGAGAAAGAGACACAGAGAGAGAGAGAAAGAAACAGGGACAGAGACAGATAGAGACACAGAGACAGAAAGACAGAGAGAGAGAGAGAGAGAGAGAGAGAGAGAGAAGAAAAGAAAGAAAGAAAGAAAGAAAGAAAGAAAGAAAGAAAGAAAATCCTCCGGTCTCACTTTCATTCCTCCTCCTTCCCTCATCGATCGCTACCAATTATTCCTCTGAGGAAAGGTGGCGGGCCTCCAGACACGATGTCAAAATCAGATTTCAATGCAGATCTTCATGAGACCAGGGCGGGGTTGGTGTTCCGTGGAGGTGGGAGGTCTGGGGGTGGATGGGAGGGGGTGAGGGGTGGGAGGTGGTCGCCGAAGAAGTGGTGTTGGGGGGGTTGGGGGGCGTTGTGGGGGTTGTGGGGGGGGGGGGGGGGGGAGAAAACCGAGAACAGGAGGAGAGGGAGGAGATTACGGGAGGGAGTGGGGTGGTTGTGGGTGGGGGGAAGGGGGTGGGAGGTGGGGGGTGGTACGTAATTCTGATGAAGGAGACAGACGTTGAGCAAAATGGCGCAATGCTAAAAAAAAAAAAAAAAAAAAAAAAAAAAAAGCGTGACCCTGGCTGTGTCCACAAGGCGGGGGAAACGTCATTCTCCAATGCACGGACACGCCAAGCTCTCACGACAATGATGACTTTACCGGTCTTGACAAATAGCAATGATGATCATGGTGATGGTGGTGGTGGTGGTGGTGAAGATGATGATGATGATGACGATGATGATGATGATGATCATGGTGATGATGACGGTGATGATGATGGTGATGATGATGATGATGATGATGATGATCTTCTTCTTCTTCTTCCTCGTTCGCCTCCCATTAGATGAGCAGCCCGGTGTCCTCGATGAAGGCTGCCGTCCGTCGCAGCTCCTCCAGGGTGCCGTACAGTTTGGCTTCCACTGCTGTCGGTGTTGGCCAGTACTTCCTCCTGGATGCTGCATGCGTCGTACAGTCTTGAAAGATGTGGTCGGTTGTCATTGGACCCTCAACAGAAGGGCACTCTCCACTCTGTCCAATGCCAAATTTTGTGTGCATGTGGTGGAGCAGGCGGTTGTGTCCAACCCTCAGGCGGAAGATCTTGACCTGTTCCCGTCGTTCCAGCAAATGGTATCTGTCTTCTGGGTTATATTTGGGGTGCTGGAGGTGCCACCTTATTCCTTGCTGTGCCTTGATGATTGTCTTGATTTCATCGTATGACACTAGTTTGTTGGCCTGCTCCTTCTGTGCACCATCTTTTGCCAGAATGTCCGCTTTTTCGTTGCCTCTGATGCCACAGTGTGCTGGTACCCACTGTATCACCACTTTCTCCATTCTGGCACTCAGGGCAACAAGGGCTGAAGTGAGATGGTTTTGTTCTTTGCAGCGGGAGTTCTTGAGGGCTTGGAGCACGGAGAGAGCGTCTGAGAACACTACCACCTGCCCTGTTGTTCTTGTGGAGTTCTGCGAGACTGTTGTGGCTGCCTCAAAGAGGGCTTCTCGCTCAGCTCGGAAGTTGGTGGAGTATTTTCCTGTTGGGATTGCAATTTCTTCATCTCCGTCTTTGTATCGGAGGAAAATTCCAGCTCCACCATCCCTCGTTGCTTCTGTGGCGGAGCCATCTGTAAAGACATGGGTCCAGTCTTCTGGGGGTACTGGCTGCAGATGTACTCCATGGCCAGGGCCTTCCTTTGGGTGTCTGACTGTGTTCCTCTCTTCTCCACTCCGGGAATGCTGGTGACGACTGTCGGGAACACCTGCCTCTTCCAAGATGGGTGGGTGACATTTGCCGGGATAGGCTTTGCTTCGTGTTCCATCAAGACTGGGGCTTGTCTTTCAAGGCGTCTTGACTGGTGGATGAAGCTGCCTCTTTTCAGCCGGCTCTTGGTGGGTCTGCTCATTCTGTTGTTCACTGGATGGTTTTCAAGGCATTTGAATTTTGCTGCCTGGATGAGGATCTTTGTGTCCCTTCTGTCCTCCAATGACTGTAGCCCAGTGGTCTCCTCCATCTTCAGGACTGGGGTGGATCTCATGGCGCCAGTTATGACACGCTGAGCTTGGTTCTGTATCTTGTTGAGATGGTCGAGGTTAGACTTTGCAGCTGATGGCCATGCTGATGTCCCGTACTCAACTACAGGTCGGACTCTCCTCATGATGATGATGATGATGGTGGTGATGGTGATGATGATGATGATGATGGTGATGATGACAATGATGACTTTGCCGGTCTTGGCAAATAGCAATGATGATCATGGTGATGGTGGTGGTGGTGGTGGTGGTGATGATGATGATGATGATGATGATGATGATGATGATGATGATGATGATGATCATGATGATGACTTTGCCGATCTTGGCAAATAGCAATGATGATCGTGGTGATGGTGATGGTGGTTATGATGATGGTAACGATGATGATGGTGATTATGGCGGTGATGATGATGATGATGACGATGATGACAATGATGACGTTGCCGGTCTTGACAACTAGCAATGACGATCATGGTGAGGGTGATGGTGATGGTG